>NW_007256145.1:258246-329724 GCF_000164805.1 Carlito syrichta | reverse complement strand
GTTGAACCAGCCTTGCATCCCAGGGATGAAGCCTACTTGGTCATGATGGATGATTTTTGAAATGTGTTGTTGAATCTGGTTTGCTAAGATCTTGTTGAGAATTTTAGCATCTATGATCATCAAAGATATTGGCCTTTAGTTCTCTTTCTTTGTAGGGTCTTTACCTGGCTTGGGTATCAATGTGATGTTACATTCGTAAAATGATTTGGGAAGAGTTCCATCTTTCTCAGTCACCTGAAATACCTTCAGTAGGATTGGAATCAGCTCCTTCTTAAATGTCTTGTAGAATTCTGCTGGAAAGTCATCTGAACCAGGGCTTTTATTAAGGTAGTTTTCTTATTTTCAGTCAATTTCCTTGATTGTTATTGGTCTATTTAGGGTCTCAATTTCTTCTTGTTTCAACCTAGGCAGCTTATGTGATGACAGAAAGTCCTCCACTTCCTTGAGGTTTTCAAGTTTTTTTCCATACAAGTGTACATAGTAGTTTCTAATGATCTTTTGTATTTCTTCAGGGTCAGATGTGACTTCATCTTTTGTGTTTCTGATTGTGCTTATTTGGGGTTTTTCTCTCTTTTTCTTGGTCAGTTCAGATAGGGGATCATCAATCTTGTTTATCCTCTCAAAGAACCAGCTTTTTGTTTCATTGATTTTTTTGTATTATCTTTTTGTCTTCTATGTCCTGGATTTGGGCTTTTATTTTGGTGATCTGGATTCTTCTGCTGAAATTAGGGTTTTTGTGGTCTTACTTTTTCAGTTTCCTTCGGTGGCTTGTTATGCTGTTAATTTGTGTTCCTTCCATTTTCTTCATGTGTGTTTATAGGGATATAAATTGCGCTCTTGCTACAGCTTTCATGGCATTCCAGAGATTTTGGTAAGATGTTTCCTCATTTTCATTTGTTTCTAGGTATCTTTTGATCTCTGTTTTGAATTCATCATTGACCCAGGAGTTGTTTAGCATTACGCTGTTTAGTGTCCATGTCTTTGTGGGTTTAGGGGGGACCTTGTTGGTGTTAATGTTTATTTTTATTCCACTGTGGTCTGACAAGGTGCATGGTAAAATTTTGGTCCTTTTAAATTGGCTTAAACTTGATTTATGGCCAAGTATGTGGTCGATCTTGGAGTACGTTCCATGAGGTAATAAGTAGAATGTGTATTCTGTGCTCTTTGGATGGAGGGTTCTGTAGGTATCAATTAAGTCCATTTGATAAGAGTCACTTTGAAGTTTTGGATCTCATTGCTGATTTTTTGTCCTGATGATCTGTCTAGGGTTGTGAGTGGGCTATTAAAGTCCCCAGTTATGATGGTATTGGAGTTGATATCTTTTTTTAGTTTACCTAGGAGCTACTTTATGAAAGTTGGTGTTCTTATGTTGGGTGCATATATGTTTAGGATGGATATTTCTTGTTGATGGATTAAACATTTTATCATTATGTAGTGGCCCTCTGTATCTTTTTAAATTTTTGATTGCTTAAAGGGTATTTTGTCTGAGACTAAGATCGTGACTACTCCTTTCTTTTGTGTTCCATTTGCCTGAAAATTTGTTTCCCAATCCTCTTACTTTGAGTCTGTGAGTGTCCTTTCTGGTGAGGTGAGTCTCTTGAAGGTAATAGATTGTTGGCTGGTGATATTTTATCCATTTTGCCATCTTTGTCTTTTCAGTGGTGCATTTAGTCCATTCACATTCAAACTAATTATTGAAATGTGAGAGTTGATCCCTAGCATAATGTTCTCACGGAGTTGTTGTTGCTCTTCCTGTTTGTGTGTTGTCTTTCTTTCGGTTTTGGGGTTGGTTCATGTGTATTTTATTCTTTTTCCTGTACTCTTGTGAAGAACATTGCTCTTTTTTCCTTTTCTTATGTGTTTAGTACTTTCTTAAGTGTTTCATGTAGAGGTGGTTTGGTTGCAGCATAAGTTCTTAGGGACTAGATATCTGGGAAAGATTTTAATTCTCCCTCTCTGATGAAGCTTAACTTGGCTGGGTAGGTTATTCTTGGTTGAAATTGTTTGTCTTTTATTTATTTATTTATTTATTTATTTTTGAGTTGGAGTCTCTGTCGCCCAGACTGGAGTGCAGTGGCCGCTCCCGGCCACCGCATCCTCGACCTGCTGGGCTCCGGTGATCCTTCCGCCTCAGCCTTCCAAGTAGCCGGAATTACAGGCATGCGCTACCACGCCCAGCTGATTTTTTGATTTATTGTAGAGATGAGGTCTTGCTGCCCAGGAGGGTCTCGAACTCGCGGGCTCTGGCAATCCACTCACCTCAGCCTCCCAAAGGCATGGGATTACAGGCTGAGCCACCGAGCCTGGCTGAAATTGTTTATCTTTTAGAACTTTGAAGATAGGACTCCAAGCTTTCCTAGCCTGCTGAGTTTCTGTAGATAAATCTGCTGCTATTCTAATTGGTCTTCCATGGTAGGTGATCTGGCCTTTTTCTCTTGCTGCCTTTAGAATTTTATCTTTTATGCCTACTTTGTTTAGGCGAATTATTGTGTGTCTAGGAGTTGGTCTTCTTATTTGTTGTCTTGCAGGGATTCTCTGAAACTCTTGTGTTTGAATTTTTGCATCACTGATTAGATAAGGGAAGTTTTCTTGAATGATCTCATGGAAAGTTTGTTCCAGTGTGGTCTCTGTCTCTCTTTCTGCCTCAGAAAGGCCAGTTACTCTTAGGTTCAGTCTCTTGAAGTAATCGCTCATCTCTTGAAGGTTTTGTTCTGTCTTTTTGAGCTTGTTTTCTGTGTTTTTAAGAGTTTGTGTTAGTTCTATATTTTGGTACTCAAGCTCTGAGATTCTTTCTTCTGCTTGGCTAATTCTGCTTTCCATGCTTATCAGTTTGTTATTTATTTCATTCACAGTATTCTTTCTTACTGTTATCTCAGATATCAGTTCATCCCTAGTTTCTTCTTGTCTCTCCTCAATTCTTTTAATCTCTCTGTCAATGTCTTGATATTTAGGTTGTAGTTTGGGACCAGTCATTCTGGGGGCTCTTCATTGTTTGCATTCTGAAGTCAGTTTTCTCAGTGTCTGCCCTCCCAGGGATCTAGGAGAGACCCATATTCTTCTTTTTGTTTTTCTTCATTTGTGTAGATTTTTCTCTCTCTCCCCCTTTCCCTCCCCTTCTTTAATTCTTTCAGAGAAGGTGGGGTTGCTTTTGTTTCACTCGTTCAATCTCCTGTTCTTCCTTATGTGGGTCCTCTGGCTTTGTTCACTTTTGGGGTTGGAGTGTGGGCTGCAGGCTGTTCTTTTTTGCAGTTTTGAGGTTTAAATGAGGGGGAATCTGTGATTCAGAATCTATATGCTGATTCCAGCATCCTCCAACAGGTGTATGGGCACACTGGAACCTATTTCCCACTGCCTTACAATCTCTCTGTGTGGCGGTATATAGGTTTGGCCCCTGGATCAAAAGGAAGTGCAAAAGAAGAACATAATGGAGGAAGGGGGTGTCAAAAGGACATTCAAAAGAGAGGAGGGTGAGAGGGAAAACAGATATACATATCAACTAACAGGTGAAAAAGAAACACAAGGCCAGAGAGAAGTGAAAAAAACATGTGAGCAAAATTCCCTAAAGGATACTGGTAGCTACACAGAGACAGACCAATAAAATCATGAAACAGATAGTGTAAGTCAAAAAGTGAACAAAAGTGAGCAAAACAAACAGTCAAAATAATAAAATCAAAAGCCAAAATAAGATATCAGACTAACTCTGGTATCTTTCCTGAGTGTCTAAAGTCTCTTCAGCTCTGATCTCCAGTCTCTCCCCTTTGTTTTCCTTTCAGGCAGCTTGATTTACTGGCAACTTGGATTTGGTTTTTTTTAGCCTGCTGCCTGGGAGGTCTGTGACATTGCCTTTGTCTGATTCAGCAGGGGAGGGACTATGCCTCCTGTTTAGTGATGTTACCTTAGGAACCGAGGTGGAAGATGCTGATAGGTGGGCGGGGCAATGCAAATCTCTACCTGGAGAATGGCCAAGGTGGCAGCTTCACATTTGCGGATCTTTTCTCTCCATTTGTCTGGGTCCCTGTGTTATCCACTGTGATGGACTGTGCTGGAGTGGGAGGCACCGGGAATCACCTGCACAATTGGGTGCTGGTTCTGGGGTGCCACCAGCAGGCTGGGGTGGAGGAGGGGGTCAAGAGTTCCCTCCTCTGGAGCTGAGAGCCTCTGATCAGCACCTCCTTAAGGTATGCTATTCCTTTACACAAGCATGGGATTGCGCACTGAGTGCCTCAGCCTGGGTGGGCCTAGAGCTCCAGAGCTCCAAAGCTCCAAAGGGCAGGTGGTGGGTGGTGAGAATGGCCCTGGGTCCCTCACAGGGTACTTCAGCCAGAAATGGGACCGGTATCTCGATGGGTGGGCACCCAAAGCTCCCCAGGGTGACCGGCAGCTTGGTGTTGGATGCTGGGTGAGACGATATAGCCAGAGAAGGAGCCGATACCCAGGACTCCCATACAGGCAGGAGTCACATATAGTGGAGCAGCAGAAGCCGGGGGCTGCAGTATCCGGCCCTGCGTGGAACCGAAGTTCCCGGGCCTCAGACCAGTGCAGCTGGCAGTGAGCAGGGGAGTGGGGGAAGAAAAGTAAGAGTCTTTTTGGGAACTCACATTTGGAGAATCTCACAAATTCACCTATGCCTTTGCCATCTTACCGAAACTCCAAAAAAAAGTTTTAACTTTAGATAGAGAGCACACAGGAGAACCTTCTTATACTTACTAGGAAATTTATTGTATAAAATTCTGAATAATTTTAATAATTTTTGTGTTAAACCATAGATTTGTTTTACTCATTGTTTTCCATGAAAGCTTCCTGCTCATAATTAAAACAATGATTAGTAATTTTTGTAACTTGGCAGTCTGTTTTGTATGTGTGAAATTATACAATATATGCCACAATTGAGGGGATATTCTTTAATAGATACTTGATGATGAACCATTATTATTTAGTTAAATAAAATGGTATAGGCCAGTAAGTAATCTATTTAATTACAATTCTAAATTAATTCCATTAATGAAATATATCTGTGCATAGTGTCCCCATACTTAGGCTGTGATTGTTCATTATCACTCTTTTACCAGTTTTGTGAATTATTGAGTTAGGCTAATTAAATTTTATATTGTAGAGTGTACATTAGTAAGTATAGAAGGCAATACAGCTTTTTAATAGAGATAATTTCTTGATTATTTGTTTAGCGCATACTTAAAAAGAAAATACACAGTATCACAACATTTTGTTTGTTTTCATCAGCATTTGACACAAATCAAAACATAACAAAGAAAATGAATTTTAATTCTAGACTGACATATTGTGATAATATCTAACTGACCTCCATCTTTCTGTCTGCTTCTTTTAATAAACACAAATTTATTTCAGAAAGATCAGAAACCACATTAACAACTACTCTCATAATGGTTATAATAGCCTAGAAGTGTGATTTGAAAAAGAAAAGTAGACTGTCAGTGGAAAAAAATCCTGGATAATGACTCCTTGAGTAATCAAGGGTGTAATTTGGTATCTTTATATTAATTTAAGAAAGTCTAAATGCAGACTTTTAACATTTAAACAGGTCATTTCTTAATTTTGATCTTTTATAGTTTTCTAAAACATGTACATCAAATTAAATATTTAAGAGACTGTTGTTTCATTCTAAAACAAACTTCTCAGAATTTTTATCCTTGATACTTTTACGCAATAGTGTGAGGAAAAGCAGAAAAAATTTGGAGGACCTGAGGTAGTACAAGGTCTATGATCAACTGGCTATTTTATATATGAATGATATGGCACCATTCTTAGTTGGTACATGAATAAATAATCCACTTTAACCCAATATGTAAACCAAGATTTTAAGAGTTGTACATCACAAGTCATACACACAGAAAAGCAAAGCAATGAAGAAATATCTAAATGAGAAAATTCAAGTAAATATTGCCATCAAAATGACATACAATGGACACCTTTAAACTTTTGCATTAAAGAGGAACTTTTAGAAAGGTTCATTTAATTCAATTGCACTGAGGGTGTTTTCTGAATTTGCCAGATAGCTGTTGGTTTTGAACATCCATTTTATTTCTTTTTCAGATCCATTTTGTGTTCAATGAACAATATTTTCAACTGCACTAATATATCAAAGCTATTGATTCTTTCAAAGTGAGTTGCATAAATGTTTCACTTCAAAGCATTTTAATACATATATAATACTTCTCAGTCTCCATGCCATGAATAACTAGTGATCTTTATGCTGCTGCTAGTTCCAATATTGCTTTCACTCCACAATTAGGTACAATTCCAGAGAGTGTTACTATAAGTGTGTATGGTCCAATGTTTGGCAAGTATACACACAATTAAAGTCAGGGCCACCTCTCTGTCATCCAAGGTAAAGAGAGATACATTAAAACTAACACAGCGATAAAAGAGGCCTGAAATTGAAGCAGTTTAAAAAATGACAGTTTAATGAAAGCAGTGTAAAAATACTATCACTCTGATGGAAAACATCTGTCCTCTACGAATCCTGACTGATGGAAGGTTGTGAGGCTCTTAAGGAATATGTTGCCAGCCTATGGTTATATCAACAGCAGGTCAGGCAAGGCCTGTCTCTTTAATATCACAGTTATGACTGTCCAAATATACACCATTCAACTGATACTTTGTCTTCAGCATTGCAATAGGTTGCTTTAAAGTCCATTTCTTTTCACTACTTTTTGGGCATTTTCAATAAAGAGTGAGAATAATGCCACTAAATTATAAGAAGAAAAAAAATAAACATCCTAAAATAGCAGATGTTAAACATTCTTAAATAAATAATCACTGAGAGCTGTTCAACTGTTTGTACAGCAAAAACAGTTTATAATTCTACTATCGTAATCAAAAAGAGATAGATTATGGCTGTAATCAACAGTTCATGATTCCTTTTGTTTTTATTTTATCAACCTACACCATGCTCACCACAAAATCATTTATAACTAAATAAGAAAAATGTTTGTGGGCAGGTAAATATTCATAACAATGAGCTAAGCATCATCATTGTGTGATGAAAGGGTTAATGTGCTTCCCCATAGAATAAGAACAATTATAACAGACTTTCACAGGAGAGAGAAGAAAATTTATTTGTTTCAAATTGGCAGTAATCAAGTAGATTAGTCTTGTGCCCCAAATTTAGAAGAAAATGGAAGCTAATACATTCGTTTAAAAATCTTTATTTTCTTTCCTTGTTCTCTCAAGCATCAACAAGAAAACTTGAAATGAAATTTTGCAGGTGAAAAGCCTATAATGTAGAATAAGTCATTTCCTTGGATAGAGGAAAAATATTGAATTGCTTCTCATCTGAAAAAGTAGTTAATTTAGGTGCTATTCAGACATGCTAAATGTTTAGTTACAAGTGAGTTTAAAATAAATGTGAAAATGTTAGTTCTTCGAGGAATTTGGCTCTTCATTTATTCCATTGATGGAAGTGCCTTCGCATTTTTCCCCTAGGATGATTTTCATCAGGTATACCTTTTAATCAGTTTCTCAGTCTTGTCTACTCCATATTTAGCATTGTGTTCCTCTAAGTGTTCCTGAGTTGAGGGTAAGGAATAGGAGGTCAGGAACACATATGTGTAGTTATTAAGTACAAAATAGTACTTTGCGATTTGTGTCTGCCTCTCGGTGTATTTTTTTTTTTTTAACAGAGCATGAAAGCTAATATCCTAATTTGCATAGTTTCAAATATTAGTCATTTTCTATAATTCACACCCTGGTGTTATAGAAGGAGGGGCTTCTTCATGCAAGTTCAAACAAACACACAGATGGTTATATAACTTTTGTTACATATTAACTGCTCCATTTTTTTTTTTTCTGGTGCTCCCAGGAAACTCCATCTTGGTGAAAATTTAATTTCAAAGGAGACTTCACTTAAGTTTTCTAGCTTATACACAATAGTGACTTACATAGTTAAATTATTTGATGCTTCACAGCAACTTGGATGGATTTAGAGTCGATCATACTCAGTGATCTATCACAGAAACAAAGAACAGAGTACCATGTGTTTTCACTCATAAGTGGACCTTGAACAATTATTATAGTACAAGAAGAAAGGAATTGGCAGTAGTGGGAGATTGTCAGGGGAGGGGGAGTCGAACTGGCAGTTGAGGGAAACCGCTAGGGGAGGAAGAGGAATACCTCATCAACAAGGGTACCTGCATAATCAACATATGTATATCTAACCCTGAGTTATACCCCACATCTTTATAATTAAAAGAAGAAACAAAACAATTATTTGATGAAATAGAAATTATTTGGAGACTTTTTAATTTTTCTTATGTTGTAAAAATGTGTGTGTGTGTGTGTGTGTGTGTGTGTGTGTGTACAGTTCCTTATGCCTTGGTGTAACCTAAGTGTGAATTCCCAAGTGTGAAGTAGGTCAAATTTCAGATGGACACAATTTAATCTACTTCTCTAATCCTGATCATTCAAAACAAATCTAACTTAATATTTATGTACAAATTACCTTTCATATTTGGAAGAGAAAATTTCTATTGAGGGTTTGAACATAAAAAGCCATAACATTATTTTTTCTGATGCACACTACTAAAACTAATGTTTTTTTTACAGCACTCTTTTTTTTCAAATGACGTTTAAATTTCCCTGGTGGGAGGAAAAACTTAACTAGGCAGTAAGTATATTTAATAACACCCATTAGTATCTGACCTTTAGGTCGTACTAGTTTATGATATTTGTCAATTCAAGTAAAACTGATTCTCTGAGAAACTTTCAATTGATAACATAATATGTTTAGTTTATAAGTAAGCTATTAGTTTTACAAACCCATATTTAAATATAAATGAGAATTAAGACAAAATCTAAGAGCTGGCTAGTAGATGATACTCTATGAGTGCCATTTCATATTAATAATATTAAGGATAACAAATGGTGGTTAAATATATCCTAAATATTCTATTATCTCTGCTTCAGTTATATTAACATTTCCCTCAGAATTTCATTTTGCATTTCTGAGTAAAATTTTATGGCCTTTCTTCTATTGGCAAAATGATATGAGTCAGTGTGTCATCTGATCCTTATCATTTAGAATTACTTTTTATATAATTAAGGACTCTTAATCACAACTGAAATCGATATATCTTCTTTCATTCTAAGTAACCCATAATCTAGATTTATACTTTTCATCAATGGAAGTCTTTCTGTAACTCTGTAAATTTTCTTTCTTTTTTTCTGTAACTTTTCTTCCTTTGGCAATAAAATTGAGAGATATTTTACAGAGATCCTCTGTCTTTATCCAGAGATAGTATGGCAGGGAGTGTGTACTTCTTATCCCCTTAGATCTTAGTTCTGCCAACCGCATTGGTGCAGGGCCTGATATACACTAGGTTTACATTAGCTTTAGTTATTTTCCTCTGTTTTGCCCACTGTTCATTATTTGCACTGTTAAACATAGTCTTATAAACGTCTACTCACTAAAAATAATGTGATTTAACCACCTTCAGAATTAAACACTCAAAGGCATTGCAGGTACAAATTTATCTTTCACTGTACTATTAACACAAGCAAGAAAAAGTATCATTTTTCAATTCTTATTTTGATTTGTAACCCTAAAAATTCGGTTACTATTTAAGGGTTTAGCCATATCTCTAGCAAAGTCATAATAATTGCCTGCTTCTTATGATTATTATGGTATTAACTTTCACAGTCCCCTCAGAGTCAACTGACTAAGTAAGCAATTTCCATCTGCATTATTATGCTTTGTTTCCAGGGGCCAGATGCCCTAGAGAGCATCCACTGCTTAATCTAAGGAGATTAAGATAGTGACTATCACATTGCTTGTTGCCAATCTAGAATCACTTATACCCATCAATTATTTACAGCAAATACACATGCCCAAACTGCTCTGTGTGAAATTCCAAAGCAGAAGCTCTCATAATCTTGAGTTGCCTTGGAGGAGACTCCCTGAAGCCGGCTGCAGAGGCGACACAGTCAAAGGAGGGCACATTAAACTTCTGCAAGGCAGGAACAACAGCTGTTATGAAATTTTAATTTGTTTAAATTAGTGTTTAAATCTGTCATGATAGTGTTTCAAGATTCAGTTTTCAAAATAATTTTTAAGTCAAATTTCACAGCAAATAATCATATTCCTAACATAAGTGGCCATCCAAAAGAAAGTGAGAGAGAATATAGATTTAAAATACCAATTAGAAAAATTTGTATTGCAATTGGACCTTAAAACAAGGTATTTTGTCTCTGAGAAATTATTTTTAATGCTTGTGCTCACTATTGGGAAATAATTACTATGGTTTTAAATTTAAAGGATGTTATCTCACTTTGTATTGAGATTCTTTAAAAGCAAAAATATTGTGGTTGTGGCATAGGTTCCTGATATTGCTAGCTTTGCAATAAATTATTTAATGTTATTGTAATGGAAAATATTTTTCTTTCCTTTGATTGACTTCTATGCACAGTAAAGACAAATTAACTTGGAAATTTTGGTAACCCAAAGGAAATTTTAATCATTTATTTGAGTAAATACCACATTTTATGACCGGAAAATGTTGCTCATTTAAGTACATTGTATTCTTTATTAATTGATCTGGCTAAATTCTCTTAACTAATTAGTAGGTGTACAATACTTTGAAGGTCTATGAGCTGCTCTTGTTCCGTTAACTTCTTTATATGTAGTATAATATATGTATTATTTTTGGAACTTAACCTTGGAAAATGTAATGCCTTGTGCATAAACATATTCTATGAACACCTAGCATGGCACCTGAATTTGTCTCCACATCTTTCAAGGTAATCGCTTTTTTTTTTTTTTTTTTTTTGATTTGGAGTCTCACTCCGTCGCCCAGACTGGAGTGCAGTGGCCACTCCCGGACACCTCAGCCTCGACCTGCTGGGCTCTGGTGATCCTTCCGCCTCAGCCTTCTAAGTAGCTAGAACTACAGGCATGCGCTACCACGCCCTGCTAATTTTTTTGATTTTTTTTTTTTATTGTAGAGATGAGGGCTCGCCAAATTGCCCAGGCGGGTCTCGAACCCGCGGGCTCGGGCATTTCACTCACCTCAGCTTCCCAAGGCGCGGGATTACAGGCTGAGCCACCGAGCCCGACTGGTACTCGCTTTTTGTCACGTAAAAATTTCAAATTGTCTCTAACTGGTCTACATATATGTAAATATGACTAGTCTTATCCAAAGTACAAATTTTGAATGCATTTTTAGGCCAGTAATTCATCTGCTTTTTGACTTACCATCTCAACTTTGGCATAATGTTAAAGGGCAATACATATCACAAAACCTACGTAATTAAGTGCTAGCAACTAATTTATTGATAAGAGGCTTATGTGTTCTTAAACTTTGGACTTGACTTTGTAAGCCTGTTATGTTTGTAAAAATGTAGTGGTCATATGAAAGCAAGATGCCCCATTATTGAAATTTGATTATCTTTTCTTTTATCATCTAGTGAGTAATTTCACTTGTCCATTCATAAAATATTAAATAATTGCAATTTTTAAGTTGAATAATAGTTGGCATCTCACTCTTGCTCAGGCTGAAATGCGGTGGCACAAGCATGGATCACCTCAGCCTCAGCCTCCTGAGCTCAGGTGATCTTCCACCTCAGTCTTTTGAGGTGCCATCACGCCAGCTAATATATATATATATATATATAGATTTATATATATATATATTTTTTAATTTTTCTAGAGATAAGGTCTGGCTATGTTACCCAGACTGGTCTTAAACCCCTGGACTCAAGCATTCCTCCCACCTCAGCTTTCCAAAGAGCTAAGATTATTGGTTTGAGCCACTGCATCTGGTCAAAACATTTTGGTATTAAGATAAAGTCACATTCTTGAAAGTTTCCTCACAAAGAGAAAATTTATTATCTATTTGTAAAAGAGAGTAAGAAAGGGCAAGCAGTCTTAAAAGTATAGTTATATTTCCTTCTTTTGATTATTTAACATCAGAAGCATTGAACTGAGATCGGGAAACTATAAGAGCTACCTTTATTTAATAAAATGACTATATATGGTCAGAGCACACATGTACCCAGAGAGCTAGTGTTTCTGTATAGAGAAATGTATTTATTTCTTTCAGTGCTTCTGGTAGCATTTTATAAGTGTTCATCAGGTTTTAACTTTAAGTGGAAAAAAAATTAGTGCTTCTCGTTTGACCTGTTTTCGTAAATCAGCTTGGTCCTGCCTATTTGATTGAGAGGGAAAGACAGTAAGCGCAAGAGGGAGAACTAAAGTGAGACTTGCAGAGAGAGAGAGAAACTGTATTCAACTCATTTCCATTGAAATTGGGCATCATTATCTTCTATGAGAGAATGCAAAAATTATCACAGAGATAGAATTGCATATTCCACCTGCAAACAGTTTTAATGAATGATGCAATTATAAATTTTTGTGGGCTACATTTTTAATCTTTTCTTCATAGATTATAAACATATTTAAAAACATTATTTTCAATGGCCGACAATATAAGAATATGAGGATATAACCACAATTTTGACATACTAACAAAAAATCTTAGAAAACCTAATTATTTTTCTGGAAAAGACTTTATTTTTGTTAACTGCCTACTTATTTATGTAGTTTTACCAATAGTATATGCATATAGGTCTCATATTACATAGAAAGACCTAATTGGAAATAAATCAAATGGAGGATATTTTGCTTTTTAGTGATGCGTGTGTGTTTCATAAAAGGTTCTCTTATTTTTAGTGGATCATGAAGAGTTGTGGCTATTTCAAATTAATATATTTAGGCATTTACACTTTGGAAATACAATTATATATTATGTGCACCTTTCTGTGATATTAAAATAGATATCTATAGTAGTTATTATTATCTATACAACATGTATTATGTTATTTAGGCCAAGTCATCCTTCTGAGTACATATCTTCACAATGATGCCACGTTGCCACTCCATACCAGGAAGTGGTATACATTTGGAAACATTTTAAAATCCAATGAATTAGATTCCCATTGTTTTTCTCCTGGTGCTATAACCCTCTGTAGCATAAAACATTATCCAGCACTACTGTTGTATTTACAATTGTAATTTCACTCATTTTAATTCTCTCAGGAAACATCCTTCACTCATCTTAGTCTTACAGAGTTCTGCTTCTAATCTGTATGTGATAACACATGTAACAGAAGAGTTTTAATCATTTATTTTGAACAGATTACTTATAGTAGATATACTATAAATTTTCTAGCAAAAATAATATTAAAATTACTTTAATTTTATGATTACAATACTCCTGAATCTTATCTATTTACACATAGATATTAATTATACTTTGGTCTAACAGCTGCTGAATATTTTTCTATTCTTGCATTTAAAAATGATTAAATTATAAACAGACTCTGAAAATGACATCAAATCCATACTCTTTAATTGATATAGGAAGCTTTATGCTAATGAAGAAAACAGAACACATACCATATAAAGTGTTATATCTACTGAAAATAGAATTATGAATGAAGACGATGTGAAAATATAAACATGAAATCAATAAGGTACAACTTATCAATCTTTTCTATCATAGATTGTGCTTTTAGTGTTGCATCCAAAACTCATCTCCAAATCCCCCAAATTCCTGTATTTTTTAGAAGTTTTGTCATTTTGAATATAATCCTAGAATCCATTTTGATTTAATTTTTGTGAATGGTGTAAACTCTGTGTCCAGGTTTATTTTGTAGCATTTGGACTTTCATTTGTTCCCAAACCATTTTTTGTAAAGATTATTTTTTTTCCTTTGAACCTTAGTCAAAGACAGTTGACTATATTTTTACAGGTCTGTTTAAAAGCTGTCTATTCTGCTCCATTGATCTGTGTGTACATTCTTGGACCAGTACCATGCCATCTTTATTAGTGCACCTTTATAAGAACACTTGAAGTCAGGTGTTGTAAAATCTCCATATATGTTCTTTCTCGGTATTGTTTTGGCTACAAGTCTTTTGTCTTTCCATTTCCATACAAACTTTAAAAGTAGTTTGACATAACTACAAAATAGCTTACTAGTGTTTTGTTTGGTATTGCATTGAAAGACTTGATATCTTCACAATAGTGAGTCTTTCAATTCATGAACACATTTATCTAATTTATTTGCATATTATTTAATTTTTCTCAGCATTTTTTTAGTAACTAGATAAATATTAGGTAAATACTAAAGAAATTAGAATAGAGTATTATTAATGATAATAAAGAGAATACTATATCAATATTGATTCATTAAAGTGGCAAATGTATAACTATAGTGCAAAATGTCAATAATAGTGCAAACTGGATGCAGGGTATATGAGAACTCTGTGTACCATCTTTGCAAATTTTCTGTATGTCTAAAACTATACCATAATTACAAATTTATAAAAATAAGGAAATAGTGGCCAAAGTAATTAGATTAGAATTATTTTTCCATAAGTTGTTAAAGCTATGAAATTCATACTTGTATTATTCAAAATGACTTTAATATGATGATTTGGAAAGTAATTATACATTGTACAATTATTTATCCTTGTTCTTGTAGAAAATACATTGAAATTATATATAAAACTCTTTCATGGCGATAAGCTACTATGTGATATTAAATGCTTCTTAAGTCTTACCTTATTCACCTGAGATCTTAGAAAACCTACAAAAATTGTAGATGTAAAGGCAATAATTTACAAGCAAGGAAAATTAGAACCAATAATGTCTAAGCATTTTCTGAAAGCAAATAAAATTATTGTTTGATTTTTTAATACTAAGTAACTAATAAGCTAAGTATTTTTCTGTTTCATTTTTAAAATGTAACTTCAGTTCTTATTTTATAAATTATCACCTGTAGCTCATCTTAAAGAATAGTTAATTATAATAAAAGTATTCTGGGCTCTTTGTGGGGGATGTAGTAGTTTTCTGGGGCTGTTTTAACAAATTACCATAAACCTGGTGACTTAAAACAACAGAAATTATTATTTCACATTACTGAAGGTTAGAAGTTCAGCATCAATTTCAAGGGCAGAATTGAAATCAAGATGTCAGTAGGGCTGTACTCTCTCTGAAGGTACAGCAGACAATTTATTCCTTACCTCTTCCTGCTTCTGGTGACTGTTAGCATTCCGTTGCTTTTGGCCACATCATCCCAATCTTTGTCATCACATCACCTTCTTCTGTGCCTATAATCTATCTCCCTCTGCTTCTTTCTTATAAAGACATTTGTGATTGAATTTAAGGCCTACTTGAAAAATATGTCCTTATATCAAGATATTTGATCAGATCTGCAGTTTGTCTCCTTGTATAGCATTTACAGGTTCCAGGGATTAGGGTCTGATTTCTTTGGGTAGTCATTATTTACCCTACTACAGAGGTTGAGAAAGATTGTTTTCATTGTGCATATTTAGCTAACAAAATAAAGATGTGCTAGTGGTTTTGTAAAGCTGCAGACAGTGAAATTAAAGGTTTGTGTGATTTCCTAAGTGATAAGCAGGAAGTCTAGCATTGTGATTTAAATTATTTCCTATTGCTTGAAATGAATATATAATCACATTATGTTTCCATCAAAGATTTTTAGACTATTCATATCCAATCAGCATAGTTTCCCTTTCTGTCTTTATGTGGGTTTCTTGCTTGTTTGTTAGTATGACTAAATGAACTCCAGACAAATTTAGAAGCAGTGGAGAAGTGGGGAGTTTTAATGTGAAATGAAATTTGGTTTAGTTTTATTGTGTCACCCAATTTGAATAGCCACGATTTTGAGATATCTAGCAACTCAATAAAACATCAAAGAATCTGTGTAACAGATCTGTTTCTGTCTAGAACTATAGATAGTAGGAAAGTACATGAACATATATTTTTGGTTTTGAGTGAAGAAGATGAGATGGAAGAATAGATGGTACTGTTCTTTGTAATAAATGAGGATTTCTTTGTAAGTCAGATAAATAATTTAATCATAGACTTACTGAAAAGTTGCACAGAAGAGACCTTGGACCTCACCCACTCAAACTCCACTTTATTAATAAGGATATGACTCTAGAGATGTGGATACTTACCTACTATCATGTACATAATTGGTAATAGAGAAAACATATAAACCCAAGTTAAAATTTTATTCAGAAACAAATAGGATTTGGTTTGAGAGATTTCATCATCTGCTTGAGATTGTATAACTAGTAAGCTACAAAAACCAGCACAGATTCTCTGTAAAAACAGTACCTCAGTGTACCTAGATAACTCTGTATCTTTCTCCATCCTGGCAGTACTGGTTATAATTTACTGTTTTTACTTTTGTCGGTGACTTGTATTGTAATTGTTTTATTTACTAGTCTATTTCCTTTTCAAGACTATTTGATTTGAGTTGATTCATTTATTAATCTTCAGCACTTGGGTGACAGTCTCTCTCTCTCTCTTAATTATACATATATACGTATTTGAATATTGTAGAAAAGAATTGAATTTAACATTAAGTTTTCAATACAACACCTTCAACCTCAAAATGGCTATCATCTACCAAACGCAACTTTCCCATTTATAGACAGAAGGAAGTCCAAGTGGGCCTTTGAAACACACACACACACACACACACACACACACACACACACACACACTCACACTCACACAGCAAGGATAGATAGATGATAGATAGATGGATGATAGATAGATATAGGTATCAATATGATATATATCTATACATACATGCATACATATGTACATAATAATAGTAATTAAGAGCCACAAAAATAATCATTGAGAATTGATGATGCTCATGAGTAATTAATGTTAAAAAGAGAGAGAAAAGCATGAATTAAGAGACTATTTGTGCATACACACACACACACACACACACACACACACTGATTGGACTAGTTTTATGTTACTGCTGTAACAAATTACTTCAAACTGAGTGTGGTTCAAATAAAACAAATGTATCATTTTACACTTCTTTAGTATAAAACCCGATGTGGGTCTCACAGGTCTAAAACCAACATATCAGTAGATCTACCTATTTAGAGGCTCTTGGCAAGAAACCATCTCTCTCCCTTTTCTAGCTTGGAGAAGCTCCCCACACTCCTTCAGTAATGGTTACTCTCATCCTCAAAGTCAGCAATAAACATCTGAGTCTTTCTCATATCACATCCCACACATTGACACATTTTTTAATCCCCACTTATGCTTTTAAGGACACTTAAGATTACTTTGGGACCAAATGAATAATTGAAAATAATCTCTATATTTTTATATCAGTTAACTAGTTACCACAATTGTATCTGTATCCTTAATTCTCGTTTGCCATGTGACCTAATCTATTTATAGGTTCTATGCATTTTGAAGTGAATAATCATGGGCCCATTTTTCTACCTTGTACATTTCTGATACCTTAAATTCTTGGAGATTACCCTCAGTAATGGTAAATGTCACTTGCATTGATGCATAAGGGCATCAATAAAATATTAGGAATGTATCATACCAGTGATTATTTCTAAAATGCCAATGGGGTCATTAAAGGCTACTATATGTACCCCTGGAAGATTGTATAAAACAAAAAGAATTCATTCTCTAAAAATTATGAATGTAAAAAATGTTATGCTAAATTTTTGAATGATAGAGTCCCAAGAAGCATAGCCCAATGTTTAAGAAAATGTTTATAATTCCAAACGTTTTACTCATTTTATAAATATTTTTTTTGAAAATCAGAAAAAAATGTAAGAATGGTAGTCAAGTTTATATTTTGATCTATGAAATACATGCACAAATATTAAACTATAATATTTGGTAATAATAATAAATTTGTTCATTGTATGTATTATCTTTTGTAATACTGCCCTCTCTTCTTTGACTTATGTCTTTCTATTATAATAAATACCACTTAAATGCCTGGTCTTAGTTCAAAATCACTTGTATCAAGTGAAAAGTGATTTGATATCTTAAAAGATATGCATTTGTCTCTTATTAAATTTTGAGATCAAAAGGTGCACATAAATTATAAAAACCAACATTTGTCAATTAAGAACTTAAAACATAAGCTAAAGCTCTCATTTTTTTTTTTTAAGTAAAGGTTGTAGCTGAACAAACATCATAAAAATTTCAATTTTATTAATTTATTAAAAAATTTGAACCCGGGCTCAGTGGCTCAACCTTTAATCCCGCACCTTTGGGAGGCTGAGGTGAGTGAATTGCCTGAGTCCACGGGTTCGAGACCCGCCTGGGCAGCGAGACCTCATCTCTACAATAAAAATCAAAATATCAGTCGGGCGTGGTAGCGCATGCCTGTAATTCCGGCTACTCGGAAGGCTGAGGCTGAAGGATCACCGGAGCCCAGCAGGTCGAGGCTGCGGTGGCCGGAGCGGCTACTGCACTCCAGTCTGGGCGACTGAGTGAGATTCCAACTCAAAAAAAAAAAAAAAATTGAGTTCTCAAATTGATATTTTAAAGCTTTGAACTCTTTTTGTTCCCGAGTCTTGCCTATTACCCAATCAATACATTGAAGCTGAAATGAAATTTATTACAGGGTTGCTGGAGCAATTTCTTTTCTTTTCTTTTTCTTTTTTTCTTTTTTGAGTTGGAGTCTCACTCTGTCGCCCAGACTGGAGTGCAGTGGCCGCTCCCGGCCACCGCAGCCTCGACCTGCTGGGCTCCGGCGATCCTTCTGCCTCAGCCTTCCGAGTAGCTGGAATTACAGGCACACGCTACCACGCCCGGCTGGTTTTTGATTTATTGTAGAGATGAGGGCTCGCCAAGTTGCCCATGAGGGTCTCGAACCCGCGGGCTCACGCAATTCACTCACCTCGGCCTCCCAAAGGCACAGGATTACAGGCTGAGCCACTGAGCCCGGCTCTGGAGCTATTTCTAAGATACTATTTATCATGGAATAACTTATTTCAATGTTTTTGCAGAAAATACTTGAAAATAAATCAATGCATATCTTTGTTATTTTAATCCATAGTTTGTTGACTCAAACCTATTGAAATCAGAGCGAGACAATTTTATGAACTATTTCTATTAATAGCACCTATTTTATGATTCAGGTAGAAGGAGTGATTAAAATATCTCTATGAACACCATAATTTTCATGTGCAATTCTCACTAATTGAAGTATGTCAAAGTTATTTTCTTCTACAAGAAAAAAACACACTCATATTGAGGTATCCTAAATTTTTAGAAACTAATGTCACCAAATAAATCTCTTCTCTTAAAGAATCTCACAGTTTTAATTCTTAAGATGATCATTTTAAAAACATGGTTCCTAGTTAAGACATTTTCATAATCATAGTATATGGAAACTCATTTTTAACTTTTAAAAAATCCTTCTTAATGATTATAACTTTGATCAACAATCTATGAGGACTAAACCAGTTCATAAAGTACAATTTACTTTAAATTAAAATTCTCTTTCATTTGACAAGACAATACACTGTTCTAGGTCATGCTATGAATTATATGGGTATATTTGTCAATATAAATTTTTTGGCAATGGTAATAAAGAATTCTATCATTAATTTATTGCTAGAGAGATTCAGTGTTTCTTATTCATACTAACACAGCATTTGAATTACTTCTTACTAAAGCCTTGGCAATGCTTCAAAATGAGTGTTATTACAAAATATTCTATTACAGCATGGTAAATATATGACTTTCTTTTTCATTATGTTCACAGCTCTCCAAAGAGGACTTTACTCTGATTATGTTGATCTACTGTCAAGTGAGAGAAACTGACTTTCAGATTTTGCCTTACTCGAAGAATGAATAGTTTTTTTCCTGGAAGTCTTCTCACACAATAGATTGCATTGTCATATTGTAGCCTTTGTTACTGACTGCTTTTTTTTTTCACTTTAATACTTTAATATAAAACCGCTTTGGAAAGGCATCAACTGCCTAGATACATATTTAGAAGTCAAAGGTAATTTACATGTATTAGACATTTGCGTAAAAATAAAAATCCTACACTCATTTTTAATTATCAACTCATTTTTTTTCATCAATAAGAAAAAGTCTTAAAAGTAACTTTGCTCTTTGAGGAGTTAATGCTTTCTATTGCCAACAATAGGAATAATGAGAATTGTTCAACAAATGCTTGCCAGTGCTCACAAACATACAGAATCTTTCAATATTAGAATACTATGGTTTAAAATTTTTCTAAACCTCATTAAAATTGTTATTAATTCCGAAAAACAAAGTTCATGATATGGCTTTTGCCTACAAGAGACAATATGAATAATTACAGTATACTGTACTTATATTAATAGTGCAGAATTTTACGCTATTTATATTACACATGATATTTTATTTCATTACTTTTTCTTGTTTTTTTTCCTTTTGCTTTTATTTTTTTGATTAGTGGTCCCACCCTGTCACCCAGGTTGGAGTGAAGTGGCATGATCACTGCTTACTGCAGCCTCAACCTTCTGACCTCAGGAGATCCTTCCACCCCAGCCTCCTAAGTAGCTGAGACTACAGACACATGCCACCACACCCAGCTACTTTATTTATTTATTTATTTATTTATTTATTTATTTATTTATTTATTTATTTATTTATAAGAAAGGAAGGCTTGCTATGTTGTCCAGACATATCGAATCCTGGGCGCAAGCAATCCTCCTGCCTCAGCCTTCCAATGTGCTGGGATAACAGGCACGAGCCACTGCACCTGGTCAACATTACCCAGTTTTTGATAGATTTATCAAAATATACAGCACCTGTAGTAACAATAATTTAAATAGTTGTGTTTTCTTTTCCTTTTTTATATGAAAAGGGAACAAAGTGACAAACTGTAAATTAGGATAAAGTATTTGAGTATGTATACTACATAAAAGAATTGTAAAATTTATGACATTTGATTTCTTAACTTTACTTAAAAATAACTAATTTATTGATAGCTTATAATTTGCCAAGATTATGTTATAATGTTGTATATATAAATGTTTCAGAGGCTATATCATCAAAATAGTTATACAGCATTGATATTAACTAATGTTTTTAACCAATGAAAAAGAATGCAAAAGCTGAGATTTGAAATGCTAGTTATCATGTGCTTACTATGATAACATAACTCTTTTAAAATTAATTATACTGCTTATTTGAAGTTTAATTCTAATAAAATAACTATTTTTCCTTGGGTTCAGTTTCTTTCCTTCTGTCTTTTTTGAAGGTATTTTAAGTTTTTTTCTTTATGTTCTTCTTGATGCCTTTTCTTTTGGAGGGACTTTCTTGAGACAGATAACACTTTTGACTAGACATTCCTTTTTATTTTACACTCATGAATTTTCTGGTAGGATAAATTTTCTTCAACAATGTATCAAGGATTGAGTAACAGTTTCAGAAACAGTAAATTTTCTAACCTGGTGAAGTTTTAATTTTTCCTGCAAAGATTTCTAGAACATAGTTAAATATTAGAAACTGTTAATTACTTTACTAATTTAGGACAGTTGCATCTTTTTAATCCAATCTTTCAGCCTTGGAATCTTATTGAGTCCCCCACATTCTTTCTCTGCTACTATTTGCCTTCAATAGCAGAGATACCTTGAAGAAACAGACAGCAAAATCAGCACATTAATTCTAATCTATTTCTAAAATTAATATCTTCAATTTTTTTCCTGTCATATAATTATACTCAGTTTCTATTGCTTCAACTCCATCATGATCTAAGTACAGCAGGAAAAATTTCAGTATGTCCTAGAACAATGGTGTTTCACTCAATGTCTTTTTTTATAAGGTTAATGAGAAAAAAAATTATTCTAGGCCTGGGCCACTGTCTGTGTGGAGTTTGCCTGTTCTTCTCATATCTGTGCTGGTTTCTTCTGGGTATTCCAGTTTCCTCTCACATCCCAAAGATATGCACATCAAGTGAACTGGCGTGTCTAAAGTTCTCAGTGTGAATGAATGTGAGTGTGTGTGAATGCACCCTGTGGTGTGATGGCATCCTGGCCAGAGTAGGTCTTGACCTCGTTTCCTGAGCAGATGAATAATAAGATTGCCTGTTTTTATTAACCTTTCTTAAATGTATGTAGAGCTCACATTTATTTCAGTGTTTAATATTAGAAGGGTTTTGATCTTTATTTCAAAGTTTCATAATGGTTTTGTGACTAGAATTAAGCTGTAAGAACTTAACTCTTGTTTATATTAATTAGCCTATAGTCAAATTGGTTTTGTTATACAGTAGGTCATTTTGCTTAAAGTTGCAGAAACAATGAATAACATTAAATGAAAACTTATTCTCTGAATATGGTGGTCACTGTTATTTTTCTATGTAACACAAAAGTACAATTCATTCATTAATTCAAATGCATGCATTGATCAATGGATATGAACAGATGTTATTCTAAATGCCAGGGATACCATCTTGAAGGAAATTGACAAAGTTTCCACTACTATGATTACATTCTAGTGAGGAGAGAACCAGTAAACAAAGAAACATATAATATGTATTTGGTAGTGATAATCGCTGTAAAGAAAACATACCAGAGCAAGATACTGTTGATCAGGTAAGAGTGCTGTTCTGTATGCAGTGGTCAAAGAGGGCAGCTGTGATCAATCGATCTAAAGTAAAGATCTGAATACTGTGAGGAAACAGGCTATGTGGATATCTCTGGGGAGAAGCATTGCAGGAAAAGTACAAGCCAAGACAGAGTTAGAAACATGGCTACTGTGGTTGAAGAACAGTGAGATGACAAGACTGGATGGAGTGGTGAATAAGAAGGAATGTGGAAGACGAGAATAGAGAAGGAACCTGGGACCAAATGGTTTGGAACCACATAAACTCAGCTAGTAATTTGGATTTTGCTATCAGACAACATTGGAAGTTGGACACGAGAGCATGCAGTCTGTAACTTCATTGTTAAGCAGGTCCACATAGCTGCTGTGTGGAGAATTCATTCATTCTTTCTCTTATCAGCTATATATTATGTATCTACTTTATTTATGCAATGGGGATAAAATGATAACTAAGATATTCAATAGGCCCTTGGAGTTCACCATCTAGTTTTCTCAGGTTGGAATTTTCTTTTTCCACTCAACTTTCTTTCCTTTCACCTCTTCCTTTTTTCACAATGATCGAGTTTTTCTTGAACCTCAAGACAAATTTTAGTAATTTGTTTCTTCTACCCCATCATTCTGTCTTCTAAGATTTTTATACTCCAGAATGTCCACATCAGTTTTACAAGATTGGAAACATGGATAGCCTTTCTTGCAGTTCTTCTCAAGTAACCCTAAAAATCATACCATAGTTTTCAACTTGACAATCCTCAATCTTGAGTTATGTCGTCATTAATTTTCTCCAGTCTCTCTCTCAAATTATTAACTCAACTTCTTCTTAAATAGCTTCATTCTCGTACTTGTTTTTAGTGAATTTAAACAGTTTATTACAAATAAAGAAAAGAAAGACCAAAATGGTGTCAACTTGCATCTCTATTTCCACTGGATGTCACCAAATGGGAGGCGACCAGATGACATGAGCAGTGGCTCATTTTACCAGTGAGTAGCCAGGTCTAAGTTACAACCAAACAGCTCTACCCAATGAAGGGTGGATTAGACAAGGAAAGTAAGTGGAAGAAAAAGAAGATAGAGTGCCTCTGCAAGACAAGAAGGCAAATTGTATAGGACTACCACCACATTCCAAGAAAGATACAGGGCAATAAACCAAGAATCAGGTAAGACGGTAGTTAAGCTTTGCCTGTGTCTGGCTTACATGGAGGTGTACAAGGTAGCCAGGCTCTAGGATAGATCTGTAAGAGAACTACACTCACACAACTATTTCCAATTTTCAATCCCAGGCCAAGCTTTTACTATTTCTGGCCTGTAACTAATACCAGTTCTCTTGTGATTTCCATAACTAAAAATTTCCTTCTATTTCAAACTATTCTTCCTGTTGACCATAGGGGAAACTATATAAAGATTAAATTAGAGATAAAATTCATCTGATCAAAATATGTTTAATGGTTTTGCATTGCTTTTAGAATAAAGCAACACATCAATCATTTTAAAAGAATTTCTCAATCTTGCCCCAAACCACTTTTCTAATCATTTCCAACAAGTATATTATTCTAGTTAATCTGATTGATTCACCATTTCCTGAGAATTTATTGTAAGTTGGCACTTTTATTCATACCAGTTTCCATGCCTACAGCAGTTCTGCATGCCAATATTCTCTCCAGCAACAAAAATCCATCATAAATGATTCCTTCTTCATCATTCTTTTTTTGGAGCATTACAACTGAGCTTTCTTATTTTTGCCATTGACCTTCCAAGTGTCTAATTATATTCTTTATATTATATATCACTGCTTGTTTGACTTACTGATATTTGCACATATATAACAAATGCATCTACTCAATAAAACAGACATCATGATACTCTTTATTTCCATCTTGTTCTCAATACATAGACTATACTCAATAAAAATGTACTCAGTGAATTCCAACTGATTTACCAACAGTTTCAAATTCAGGCAATATTTGCCACTTCTGTTAGTTAAACTTTTTCCACATACAGTTTCATAATCAAGAGAACAATCCATGTCAGGTAATTAACTTACAAGGAAATGTTACATACAATCTCGTTAACTATATGTTATATCCAACCTTCCTTCAAAGTTACCAATATACCTATAATTTACATCTCTTTTCTTCATCCAAAGTCGATAAGCACAGAAGCATTGCATATCTGGATTCCTAAATTGTTATGGTATGAAACTAGAACATTGATGGACCCAGTACGTATGCATGAAACTAGTATTTTATTGACAGCTCTTTTACCTCTAATGTGAAATTTCAACTCATTTGTGTTCCCCAGAATAAACTATTTCTTGCAAGGTAATTTCAGGAAGTTGACATGAAGGAACAAGGAAATATATATATATATATATATATATATATATATATATATATATTTTTTTTTTTTTTTTTCTCCATATGTATATGAAATGAGTAGATAAAAAATAACATATGCTATTGATCAGTTACTTCTTTGGATAACTGGAATCTCTTATCATGAGGAACCTCTCAGAAGCCATGTAGAATATACTTCAGAAGTCCCTCTAAAATAGGAAAGGCTGGAACATTTCTTCACTGATTCACAGCCTTCTGTGACTGGAAAGTGCATTGGTGGTGGGGGGGTGGTGTTAATACTCCTAAAGATCTAGAGACAGGCTGAGCAAGTTCCCGTGCACTTCAAGGCCCCAAAGCAGAGCAAGCTGAATGGTACTGAGGTTGTAGTGGAAAGAGGACAACAAATCACAGGAATTTTTCACAACGGCTTTAGCTAAAGTCTAGAGTGATTCAGAGATGTGCTCTGGTCACCAATAGGGTCACCAACGCTAATCTACTCAAAAAGTCTTTTATATAGTTTGGGGAGTTCCTAAAACTTGTTTCACATATGTTTATAATTAAGTACTTGGTAGTACCCAATTTCTTAAACACTCTACTGTAGCCCATAGTGTGTTACCACTCTGTTTAATGGGCACTGCCATGATCAGAAAGCTCTGAATCACTTCAGCTACACCTTCTGTCTGTAATTCCCTTTGTTACGCAATTCTGCTGGTTTATTTTCGAGTTCAGGAAGATCTATTGCCTGACCATGCTGATATTTTCACTAGATGCCATATAATTTCCAACAAATCACTATGGCCAAATATACTAGTAATAAATGTGGTTGGAAGTATCTACCGAGTAAATTTGTGTTCTCCATAGAACTGAAAAAAAAAATTCCTTCTATTTCATTTTAGTGTTTCTCTTCCCTACATAAGTACCAAACTAAATCTGTTTATGTCGTAGTATGAGTATTAGCTCTAAGAGAAAAGGAATTTTTCTTTGTTTTGTTCACAGCATGTATAATCATGCTTGGTATACATTAGACCTATTTTTGAATGAATGGATGACTATCTTTCACAATTTTTAGTGCAATGTCTTTTTTTCACTTTTGGCTCATAGCTCTCTTTTCTCCCTTTAGACCCAGAAATGAATCCATGTTGTGGGAGGGAAGGTGGAGGAAGGGAGTGTGCCAAGACACAAATGTGAGTGATACACATCACAGTGTTTAAACTCTGAAATTTGTCACCCCCGAAATGGCTTTATAATGGAGTAGGTTGGCCCCTCTTTTTATAAGATGAAATACTTTCTGCAGATTCTACTCCTGGACAGGTAAATTAACCATAGGTGAAACTCCCCATAACTGACCAGATGCATCCCTTGAGTCTGAATTCCAGTGGTAGTCAATAGTGAGTGCTAGTAAAATCTGCAGCATGCCAACCACATTTAACATTTATTTATTTCTACACTCTGTGGCTCTGCTGCTTTATAATAATAATAATGATAAAAGGAAATTGCCTCTGTGGAGGAAAACATTAAAATACCTTCTCCATAAATTATTTATCTTACTATAAATGGAAACATGCATTATGCTTTTAAGGACCATTGCAACTTCTGAAAATTTTTACATAAAGAAACATAGGCCCAAAGAGATAATTTTCCAAGCACAGTTTACTGAGAAATAATATTCCATTCCTAAATTTGAATTTATTTTTCTTTTATTTAATAATATTCCCTGTAAGTTCTTGAATATTTTAAAAATTGTAAACAATAGATAAGTATTATTTAATATGGGATATCGATTGAAACATATATCTTGATAGCCAATCTAACTATCTAATTTACAGGTAATGTTTAGGAGAATATGAGTTATTTATGTTGAAGAAAAGAGCAATGAAAGGTACTATTTACTACCATTTGTTTATTTATTTATTTAGAGTGGGGTCTCACTCTGTTGTCCAGGCTGGAATGCAGGGCCATGATCATGACGATCACTGCTTGTGGCAACCTTGACTTCCTGGACTCAGGCCATCCTTCCACCTTAGCACCCTGGGTAAATGGGACTACAACAGGCGTGCCACCACACCCTGCTAATTTTTTGTAGAGACAAGGTTTTGTTATATTGCTAGAATGCTCTTGAAGCCTTGGACTCAAGCAATCTGCCTGCCTTGGCCTACCAAAATTCTGGAATTACAGGTGTGAGCCACTGCTCCCAGACTATTTGCTACTTCAGAAATCTAGTATTTCTTTTAGATGAGATATTGCTATCTTCACTCCTTTTGTTAATATTAACTTTAAAAAGTACAGAGATTGAGAACAGATCAGTCGTTGCCAGCAATTAGAAGAGGTGGATGAGTATGGCTATATGATGTTACTATTAGAAGGCAGTAAGAGGGATCCAAGTGGTGATGGAACTGTTTTGCATCTTGACTGTTTTATAAAATTCCTGACTAAGATAAAGCACTGTAATTTTGCAAGATATTACCATTAATTGAAACTGAATTAAGGGTTCATGAAATCTTTCATTATTTTTTATAACTGTAAGTGAATCTGCAATTATCTCAAAATACAATGTTTAATTTAACAAATTGTAAATTTATTTATTTATTTTTTATTTTTTTTTTTGAGTTGGAGTCTCACTCGGTGGCCCAGACTGGAGTGCAGTGGCCGTTCCTGGCCACCGCAGCCTCGACCTACTGGGCTCCAGCGATCCTTCCTCCTCAGCCTTCTGAGTAGCCGGAATTACAGGCATGCGCTACCACGCCCGGTTGATGTAAATTTATTAAACATTGTAACAATTTAAAGTTCTATCACTTTTGAAATAAGTTGTAATAGATTACTAAAAATAGAATTCAGAGTACTTAAACTATTATGCATGAAAAATGGGAACAATACTTAATTTTTTATGGAGGTCAAGATACTATATACTAAAAAATATATACTTTGATTAGTTGGCATAGATTAGTATGTTATAACAGGAAGCCTGGTATTCTTATTACTTATTTTAGGCCTTCCTATTTTTATTTTGTGTTTATCTACAGCTTTAATGTAAATTTTGTGGGTCTCGTGTTGGCCTTTCTATATCATTTCTTGACAGTGCATATTTCAGTTTCTTTAATGTGAATATAAATAGCAAAATCACTTCAAAGTTTTATTCTTTTTCTATTCTAAATCCAGAGCAAGAAAAATATCAGTGTTAATATTTCTATGATATATCTATGTTTTAATTAAAATCTTAATGTAAAATGTATTCCTGGCATTCTTGTAACACTGTTTGACCATTGGAACAACTTTCAGGACTAAAGGATTCCTTCTGTAAATGTAGAGTGGAGGTAGATGGTCTCTATTGGCCCTTTTGAATCTAAATGCTGTGACTCTCTAAGTTAACCTCATGGATAATTTCTCAAATGCATTAGACTTCCCAAACAAAGTGGAGGCAGCCAAGATGCATGAAATAGATGTCACATTTAAGTGGTAAGAAACACTCCTGGATGAGATTTAGTTGGAGAGACTGGGAAACACATTTTTAAAAACCTTGCAGACCAAACTACTGTCATTATCTGAATTGTAGGTTATCTATAAAATCATGGCTGCAATTACTGTGGGTTATGGCATGATATTTACATTTTCATAGAGAATTAGGAAGCACATCTCAGAACTGCATATCTAACACTTTATTTGTTTGTTTATATATGCCTGTGTGTATTTAGTTACATGTTCAAATATAAAAGTAGAAAATAACTTACTATTTGACTATGTTTCATTTTAAAAACTGAACATTTTCATCTTTGTATGTGGATAAGAGAAAGAATCGTAAAAAGCAATATCTTCATTTAGAGTCTAGAAAGAATCATTTTGTGATGGAAAAAAAAAAGAGGCACATTTTCAAGCAAAGAGTTGTGCAATAAGTTTTGAGAAGTACTGAAGTTCTTATTCGTATTCCTAAAGTGTAAAATCTATTTGCCACCTTGTTCATCGAAAATGAGTTTGAAGATCTACTCAGTCTCCGGCCACTTCAGATTTGGTCCTTTCCATGTCAAGTACTCACCTGCTGAAATGACTACTTTTTCTTTTCTTTATATTTTTTCCCATTTTTTCAGTGTGTCTTGTGTCCAAAGTACTTTGAACTTTTAGAAAACTTCATATAAAATAACCCTACATTATGCTCTCCCTAATTTAACCATTTCAAGAATAACAAGACTGAAAAGAAGCTTTTTCCCCAGGTTTACATATTGATTACTTTTTCTGCCAGGAATTCTATTTATGCCAGATATACCACCTGAAGAATAACTCCCTCTCTAGACAATGCTAATATACAGGGAATAGAGATTGATATCAGGCCTCATTTCAGAAGCAAACAACTATCAGAAAGCCTTAAACCATAAAATAAGGCCAGGCACGGTGGGTTATGCCTGAGTCCTAGCACTTTTGTAGGCGAAAACGAGATGATTACCTGAGCCCAGGGATTGGAGACTAGCCTGGGGAACTTGGTGAAACCTCATTTCTACAATAAATCGATAAATTAGCCAGGTGCGGTGGCGTATGCCTGTAGTTCTAACTATTTGGAAGGCTGAAGTGGAAGGATCACCTGAGCCCAGCAGGTGAAGGCTGCAGTGACTATAAGCCTGCCACTGCACTCCGGCCTGGATGACAGTGAGACTTTGACCCAAAGAACAGCAACAAACAAAAAACAAAATGGGAGGCACCTATCTAATCCCTTAAAATTAAAGTTTATAAAAATATAGAAGAAATTGTAGATTAAAAAATTAAATAAATTATCTATTATTCACTCAGAACCATTTGCTTCTTTGATTAAAAAAAAGTCATGGATAACAGACAAATCTCAGGTCTTATGCATATTTGTGTTTGGGTCTGTGGATGATGAGAAGTGCTTAAAATGGCAGCATAGTTACACTCCTGGTAATATCACAGTTCACTAGTTGTAAAGTGAAAAGCTGCTATCTTGTAAGTGTCTAAAATAGTAGTACATAGTACATAGTACTACTATTTTAGTACATAGTAGTATTATTAAGCACTCTAAATAGAAGGACTTAGCTCTTATTTCATTTTGTCTTTAAACAACGATATTTTTACAAAAAGCCTTTCCAAAGTGTGAAAAATTATCTTATTTTTCTAAATTTATCTTATTTTAAAATCTTACTATTTTGCCATTAAAAACATTTTCAAGTGGGCTGGTCATGGTCTCCTTAAAATTAAATTTAAAACACTCAAACTTTGTAACGGAAAGAGCCAATAGCATGACAAGTATTTTTAGATAACAATACTTGCATTTATTACACTAAAATATAATAAGCTGAAAACACAGCTTGAATTAAGTTTTTTACATCAGGTATTACAAACTCAGATTATCTGAATATGTAGTACTGTTTACAAACTAATTATTCAGTGAGTTAAACATGGAAAATATTAAACTCTTTTCTTCTTTTAAGACTATTCAAAGTGGTAGTGTAATTTGATAAAGCATCCTGATTTCATGAACTTTGAGAGCACCTACTTATGGAGCAGATTAATTACAAAAGACAAGAGGCAACATTTTCCGGGTGTGAAACTGTAGGTAGTCTAACCATACTCACAGCTGAAAATTAATATTATCTAGAACTCATACTGATTCAATCAAGTTGAACTTGCTATTCTAAGTATAGTGTAAAGTATTTGCATAGTTTCATGAATAGAAGATACAGGACATCCTTGTCAGTCATCTTAGAATCTTAAATATATATACAAATAGAAAATATATCTTGAGTTGAAAAATGTTTTGAACATTATATTTTCTTTGAGCAAAGGCAACATTTAACAAATTTTTGTCTTCTGGGTCACTTTCAGAATTCTTCATCTTTATAAAATTTGTACTACCCAGCAAAATACTCACCTTCCGTGGTCTTTAATCAAACTAAGCAAGTCTGCTACAAACATACACAGTACAAAAATGAAGTGTTGCCAATGATCAGCTATGGATTTAAGTTTGTTTTTTTCCTCATGTACCTTCCTCCCTCTTCCTTCCTCCTAACACAGTCCTATGAAAATTGTGTTGTTAGGACCAGAAATCACTGTGGCACCCTGGATCCTATATTTTCATTTTTGTTTTCTTCATTGAACTATACATGGAACTTTACTCTGTAACACATGGTAGGGGTGACATTGATTCAATTCTAGTGATAGGCAGAGGCAGCCAGACTCAATACATAGTTTTACTATGTTAAAAACTGCCTAACTAGCCAACTCACCAGGTGTTCCTTGGCTTTTACTTAATATTTGTTTTTTAAACAGGAGCACTCATCCAGTAGTCACTGGGAATAATAAGCACAGTAAAGTTGTGCCTCAGTGATTCCTGGTCCAATAACTTTTTATCAGATCCATTATTGAATTTCTAATCCTTCCTGGAAGCCATGCAAGAGAACACATATGTATATTCTAACGACCCAAAAATTGCAATTTTTTATCAGGAAAAAAAAAATTTTAAGTCAAATTTGTCAAAGTTGGAAGGAACCAAAAAGGTCATTGTGTGAGCAGATTAAACTGTGGTACATCAGAGAATGGTATATTATTCAGTGCTAAATCAAAAAAAGCTATCAAGCCATGAAAAGACAGGAAAGAATTTTAAATGCATATGACTAAGTGAAATAAGCTCATCTGAAAAGGGCACATACTATAAAATTGGAACTACATACCACCTTGCAAAAGGAAAACGATCAAAGTCAATTAAAAAAATCAGTGGTTGTCAGGAATTACAGGAAAGGGAAAGGTGAACAAGCAGAGCATACAGGATTTTTAGGGCAGTGAAACTACTCTGTTAATAATATAATGGTGGATTATGCCATTATATATTTGTCAAAACCCACTGAATGTACAACACCAAGAGAAAATCCAAATGTAAATTATGAAATTTGGGTGATAATTATGTCAGTGCAGGTTAATTAATTATAACAAATGGACCATTCTGGTGGGGAATGTTGAGAACAGAGGAGGCTATGCATGTGGAAGGGCAGGAGGAATATGGGAAATCTCTGTACCTTCCTCTCAAGTTTTCTGTAAACCTCAACTGCTCTAAAAAATTAAGGTCTTAAAAATAATAAAATTCATTTTGTTTACTTCTAGCTAGCCTCTCCTCATATTTTACTGAGGCCCCAACTATATAGATTTAAAGCCATATGCATACCATAAGCTGTACATCTTCATCTGATTTTCACAGGTGCTTTCTCTCTCACACTTGGGCATTTTCTTCTGGTTCAGGAACCATCAGAGAGAATGACTATCAAATGGGGACTTGAAAATAAAATTGGCTTTAAACTATTTCCTGTCTTCTTTCATGTCTAATGTCTTCTTTCATGTCCTAATGTTGTCATTGCCACAGAGGAAAAAGGGAAGTATCTGTGTGCACGTCTGAAATATAACTTCAAGGCAAAGAACTAAAAATTAAATAGATCAATGAAAGGGAAGACACCTTGAACAAGGTCACTTAGATTTGATTAAATATATTAAATTGTTTAATACTATTTTGTAGAATTTATTAAAGTCATTCCTTTGATCGTTGCACTTAAAAAGTCAAAAATATACCATGAATACTTTTAACAAAATAATATTAAGATCAGAAGGCAGAAAAACTTTCAAGTCTAATTGGTCACCAGTAAACCTTGCTCTCTCTTGCTGTAAATAATGCATTTCCTCTATGTTTCAAAGTAGTTTCTATTTGCAAGACCTTGATGGTTCTTTAATTGGCATACAAGAAAAAGAAATTATCTTTATCATATTAGAAAACTAGAAATATCCATTAATTTACTTATATTTCCCACCTCATAGAATGCAATAGAATATCATAATTTTTTAAAATTTAATTTTCCTTCCTTTTTTATTTTCATAACTGACTTAGTTCTTATCCCAATCACTTATTACCTAAATAATGAATATGTCTTTCTAAATAATAATAATATTTATCTTTTTACTTCCTTACTTCCAATTCAGTCATTATGACATTGTCAACATGACCTTTCACATATACAAATGTTATTCAGCTTATGAATTTCAGTGGCTTACTATGGTTTCAAAATAAAACCCCCGGAGTGGCTGGGAAGGTTACCCTGATTTGTTTATGTCTCTCCCAACGCCTTCCTTTGCACTCCATGACCCAATTATGTTAAATGTTTGAAGATTGTCTAACAAAGTGAGTTAATATTTGGCCCCTTCTCCTTGGTGTTGCCCCTGATACCCAGAACATTTTATTTTTTTCTTCTCCTAGAGATTTCCTATTCATTCTTTATAACTCAATTACATCAGGAAACACTACCATCATTTTACTTTTTAAGTGCTTCTCTTATTAGTTCCATAACGGCCCTGCAAAAACCATTTGTTGTTATTGTTGTTTACTGTCAGTTGTTTAAAGGTACCTACTGTGTCTTAGGGATAAACATGATGTTTAGCATATAGCAGGCACTCATCAAAAGTTAACAATTCACTAGAAAATAGACTTTAAGGTAGATACCCTGCATATTTTATTCTTAGAGAATTTTTTGTATATATTCAGTGCCTGGCATAAAAGGGGTCCTCATTCAACTTTATTGAGTGAATGTATGAATGAATGAATAGATGAACTGAATGTCATTTGTTTTATTTTTTCATAATCTATTTATATTTTAATGAAAACTAACATTTGATATTTAAATAAAATATCCTATAAATTAGATTAGATATTCATTAAAAATAGATATAAATTCTTTATACATACAAAATAACAGTAATTCCAGCAACGGAAAAATATTTCTAACTTATAAAAATTGTTAAATTAGGACCTTTTCTCCCACAATTGCTACCTCAAATATTTGTCATGGAATTACGTAAACAGACAAGCAGTATCTGCTGAATTTCCATTTATTTTTTTATTTCTGTCTGTTTCACATTTATTTTAAATAATGGAACAAAATTTAACAAGGCTACATACTATGAAAGAGAAGTTGAAGTCTCTAGACATACATCATTCATATGCCATTGAGAGTAATTCAATGTTAATTATCAATTTGAGGCTTATTTATACAAAAATTAATACTAAAACACAATTTCTTTGATACCACATAAAACTTTGCTTCTTTTTCCTAGTTGCTGTTATTATAATGTTATTTTTGAATTTAGAAATTCAAGGTAACTAAAATATTAAGCAAAGCAAAAGTGATATAGAAAAAATAATTATGCCAAAAATAACAACTAGCTATTCCAAAGACAAGTTGAACTATCTGAATTATCCATATCTTTGTAAAAAAAAAATTGAGTAGTTGGAAGAATCTGCAGTAGCCAGAGGCTACTGTCTTCATCATCTTCGGAGGTGTTGCCTACAAGTAAGCATAACATGAGGCGCACTTGTACTGGACAATTATTTTCACTGTTCTCTCTACTTCTTTCTTCTCTACACAGCATCAGTTCCTCATCTCTCTTGTCCATGCATTTGAGTGTAGTTCTCATCCTAGGAATGGCCATGAGACTTAAGCCTAAAGCAATCAGTTATTTATTTTTATTGATAAATAATATGAACCTATTTGGTCTAACTAGAAAGACTGAATCCCAGGAGGCAGGTGGGTTATATCTTGGAAGAGATTTTTCTTCTATATTAATGTGGTGAGTATGATATCCCAAAGCTAAGGATAGATGAAGTGTGGTGGGGTTGGTACAGACCACACAAAGCACAGAATAATTCCTATGTAGACAAAGCAGAGTTGAGAGATGAAGACAGAAAATTTGTTTGAGGCCTGAATCAAGTCATACCTGAAACCAGAATTACACATGAGTTGTAGTTCATATTAGCCAATAAGCTACTTTTTTTTAACCTACACCAGCTCAAGCTGGGTTTTGTTTCACTTGCAACTGAAAATGTCTTAGCCTTTATAACATCTAAATAATACAATTGTCTGCCTGTGAAAATTCTGTAAGGGACTTTCTTTATTCTGTTCTATCTAAGTGTTAAGCATATATCTTTATATCGAAAGGCGCTCCTTTTACTCCGGATTTATGATGCATTGTGTGGCTATCTTGTTTACCCATTCAGTTTTTTCCTGTAGGAAAATTCATACCCATTTCACAGACTAGAAAATTGAGGTTAGAGTAGTTAAGTAATTGGTTTACTACTATATAGCTCATAAGTGATGGAACTAACATTCTAAGTCAGAGTATGTGAATCCAGAGAGTATGTCCTTTTAATCAAAATGGAATACTTCCAGTTCAAGTTTACTTATCATAATCCCTAGTGTGTTAGTAGTAGAGATCACAGAGGGATGCAGCAAAAATATAATGAGGTAGAAATGACTATTGATGATATTTTCCCAGAATAATGTTTACCATTGATTGTTTTATAGAAAAAAAGATTATTATAAGAAAAAAGTCCTACTTGGAAGGCTGAGGCGGAAAGATCGCCGGAGCCCAGCAGGTCGAGGCTGCGGTGGCCGGGAGCGGCCACTGCACTCCAGTCTGGGTGACAGAGACTCCAACTCAAAAAAAAAAAAAAAAAAAGAAAAAGAAAAAAGCTAAGAAATTTGAGAAATGTTATATTGAATGTCTTCTTTCTGAAAAATTATGCATATTAATAAATTAAAGGAACTGTAATGCACTTCAGCAATATTTTTAGCACATTTTTTGAAGATTAATATTGCAATAATATTTTTCTATGCAATATCGATTAACATTTTGTGCTAAGAAATGCTGATGTGAACATATTCTCTTCAAGATCAGATTTTAAATCCCATCATAATACATTTTTATTTCTTGATATTTATTTCTTAATAAAATCACAACCATACACCCAGATGAGCAAAATAATAAAATTACACCTTATAAAATATGAAATTGCATCTTAACATTCTTATTGTTTTGTGAGGTAAAGTGCCTATGATTGTGTTTGTTAGAACTTGTATATTCAAAACTTGCAAACTCTAATTTGATAAAGTATACCTATATCAATTTTCTGTGTTTTTGTTTTAAAGGTTATACCATTGTCCTTTCAAATGTCTAGTACAGACACAGTCACAATTGTTTACTATGATATGAATATATGAGACGTATCCATCTTTTTGGAAATATAGCCTCAATTCAGAGTCTTGAGTATTACAAGCAGCAAGAAAACTGAATACATATAATTAGAACAGTGTGAGAAGCTAAGCTCAATTATACTCCTCAGTGTGAGTTATACACAGACCTTCCCAGGTTTCATTTTTATTAACTTCATTCCGTTCAGCTACTGTATCAAAAGAGGATTAAAACCTGAAAGATATCAAGAGGAGAACAGACCTGTGCTGAGGGAGCTCTCTGAGCACTAACACTTGAAAATATTTGGCCTTGATAAAAATGATTGTCAGATGTTTTTTAGGAGCCTTGAGCATGGAAGTGCTAGAAGCCTGAGTTTACTTGTAATTGAAAAAAAAAAAAAAAAGCAAGACCCAAATATGGGGTTTTTTTCTATTGAATTTACTTTAATGTTGACCAAATAAATTATACTATCCTTATTTTGTCAGTCATTGTTTTACATTGAAGAAATATTAACTGTACTATAAGAATTCCATATTTTCTAATAATTATTGTAAAAAATATGGGTCTATTTTTTTATTAACCTTTTTTTTGTAAACACCATTCCAAAAATGCAACTATATTATAATATACTCTGCTTAAAATTATATACCCTCTCATGCTTATGGGGTCAATTTCAATCCCTGATGGTGAGCAAGGTCATGCTGCCTCTATTACTAAAATAAAACTTACATTTTCTAGTGTTTAACACCAGAAGGAGGATTTCCAGAAATAAAGTAGTTGGATCAAGTGACACTAGCTCTGTTGCTCTGAAATTTATTTCCCCACAATGTCTGCCATTTGTTCTCTTTGCCATTAACAAGCAGTCTGCCTGGGATGCACAACTCACCCTTAAACAGCCTGCCCTAATAGTACACAAAAACTGCTTTGTTTAATTGAAGCAATTTGAAACTTCTAAAGAGCTTTATTAAAGACAATAAAGAAAAATTAGGTATTTGGCATAAATCATATATCTATAAAATTGTGAAACTTCCAAAATCCATTTTTGGAAATTACCATGTTGTTTGCTTCCGGGTCCATAAATGCCACCCAGATTCACTTTAACTCTAAAAATTTCTGAGTTAAGCTTGAAATTGTGACATGAATTTACAGTCATTTTGCCCATACTCTTTGCTTCCAAATTGAACTCTTCCTTTACAAGTAGCATACTATCCTGACTTGTATTAATTAGGAGTTTTTCTTAGATATCTTTGATAACCATCACAATTGTGGACAATTGTATTACTGTTCTCAAATGTTTCTCCTCTTCCCATAGAAAAACTACATTTCCCCACACTGTTGATGTGACCATGTGGCCATGTGACTTTTGGTGCCCTTCCCTTTGGGGATAATGCTTAGCCCACTCCAGTGATATCAGTTTTGTCCATATGTTAGGCTAGCGAAATATGAACAGAATTGATATTTGCCACTTCTGGACAGTCTTTAAGAGTCATCAATTCATTCTATAACTTTGTTTCATTCAGCAATAATGTAGATACGATTATTCCATACATTTGGTATCTGAGTAAAAAATGTGCAACTAACCCATGATAGATATGTAATACAGTAACACGAGGAAGAAAAAAGAAACCAAATCATGTACTATCAAATTTCACTAAAATGTTGGAGATCTTTGTTACCACAACAAAACTGATCTTAATCTAACCAATACATTGGTCAAGACTAATGACATTCTTTACTCTGGTTATTTTTGGCTTGAACTTACATATTTCACAATTCCAGTTTAAGGAGTTTCTGTACTATTTTCTCTTCATAATATTAAAGCAATTATAATATTTTAATGCTATATGAAATAAGTATAATAGTAAATCACAAAATAAATTTTAAAATGTGACATACAGAAATCCCTCCTTTATCCATGAGGCATATATTCCAAGAACCCCAGTGTGTACCTGAAACCGCAAATAGTACCAAGTTCTATATATGCTATATATTTTTCCTATTCATACATGCCTATGAAAAAGTTTAAATTATAAATCAGGCGCACTAAGAGATTATCAACAATAGCTAATAAAAAATAAAACAATTATAACAGTGTGCTGTGATAAAAGTTATAGGAATGTGGTCCCTCTCAAAATATCGTACTGTACTTAAATCACCTTTCCTGTAATGATGTGGGATAATAAATTGCCTATGTGATGGGATGAAATGGGGTGAATGACGTAGGCATTGTGACTTAGCATTAAGCTCCTACTGATCTTCTGAAAGTATGTCAGAAGGATAATCATCTGCTTCAGGTGATTCTGGTTCATCAAGTCACGATGATGTCTAAGGCTTAAAGTCAGGAGCAGACAATGTTGATGACAAACTGACCAATGGCCTTTATAGGCTACTTTACAGGGTGATTATACTCGACAAAGGGATGGTTCACATCCTGGCTGGGAAAGAGTGGGAGGTCATGAAATTTCATCATGTCACTCAGAACAGTGTGTAACTTAAAATCTATGGATTATTTATTTCTGAAAATTTCCATTGAATATTTTTAGATATTAAATATTATCATGAGGCCAGGAGCAGTCGTTCATGCTTGTAATCCCAGTACTTTGGGAGACCAGAGAGGAAGGATTGCTTGAGCCCAGGAGTTTGAGACCAGCTTAAGCAAATTGGTGACACCTTGTCACTATAAAAAATTAAAAATAAAAAAATTAGTCAAGTATAGTGGCACACACCTGTAGTTCCAGCTACTTGGGGGGCTGAGGAGGAAGGATCATCTGAGCCCAAGAGAGCAGAGTTGCAGTAAGTTAAGTTGTGATCTTAAGAAAAAAAAATGTGTGTGTGTGTGTGTGTGTGTGTGTGTGTGTGTGTGTGTGTGTTCGTGAGAATGTATATAAAATCTTAGTAGTCATAAGAAACTGAAACAGTGGAAAACAAAACCAAGGACCGAAGGACTACTATATCCATAAATCTGTATTACGGTTGTAATAACCACATGAGTAACTGTGGCCAAAAAAACCATATTATTTCTGTACAAAATAACACATTAATTTCACAATTGAATCATTAAAGTTTTGTGTGCAGAAGGCAAAACAGCCACTAAAGAAACTAATATCATTTTGAGGAGTGTCAGCTTAGTGGTAGAACTGAAAAGCCTACTGGCTGCCCTGAACATTCTGGCAAGGCATGGCAGAAATCATCCTGCTTGAACCGGTCAGTCTATTCATAGTGAGGTGAGGCTTCCTGCTGATACAACTGATTGCTCTCTGGTAGCTGATGCAGATGTAAAAGGGAATTGATACAGCTTTTTGCTTGCAGTCAAAGCCTGCCTGTGGTTATTGGGCATGCCCAGCTCTGACAGCCGTTTTTAATCTTCTGCACACGATAAGAGAGAGGCAATGACAGCAGTAAGGAGATAGTGGCTTCACCACAGGGACTGAATCTAAAAATCAGAAAACTCAGGACAAATATAATTCAAGTTACTTTTACTTCCACAACCAACCCCTATCACCATTATGAATCAGGCTGGTCCTGGCATTCTAGTCCCTTCCAGGACCAATCTTTCTGATGAATGAGAGTGTATTTCTTCAGGTTGACATGTTCCACACTGAGGACTTCCACACTACTTTCTCCAGCCCCAGTCAACCACACACTCACTCATACACTCGCACTTAAATGACATATGTATTTCTTTCTAAATCAGTTTGTTTTCAGTATAAAATTGTAAAACAAACAATTTTGAAAACATTTTTGTAAGAGCAATAAATATGAATCACTTACAGTCCTTTTATTCACGACAAAATGATTTAGGTAATAGAGCAAAAATGACAAAGAAAATGTTTTGGCAGACATACATTGTAATTGCCTCTATGCTTGAATCTTGCAGTTGTAATTTTTTTAAAAAAATGCAGTCAGGTCAGGCATGGTGGATCACCCCTGTAATCCCAGAACTTTGGGAAGCCAAGGTTAGAGGATTGTCTGAGCCCACGGGTTCGAGACAAGCAGGGCAACTTGGTGAGACCTCATCTCTACAATAAATAAAAAAATTAGCTGTGTGTGGCGGCGTGTGCCTGTAGTTTAAGCTACTGGGAAGGCTGAGGCAGAAGGATCACCTGAACCCAACAAGTAAGGCTGCAGTGGCCGTGAGCATGTCACTGCACTCCAGCCTGGGCGACAGAGTGAGGTTCCAACTCAAAAAATAAAATAAAATAAAATAAATAAATAAAAATTAAATTAAAAAGCTTTCATCATAAAACATTTAGTCCTCAACATAACATACTATATATTTTGATCATAATAAAACATATTTAGTCCTCAACATAGTGCACTACATATATTGAATAAATATTTTTCCAAATTTTTAAAAATGTACTTCATATACACATCAGTCAAAATAAAAGTTTAAACCTTTTTAATATTATCTTTTTACTGAACATTCCCATTTATATTAATAATAGGCTAATTTTCTGAGACTGTAGAAAAATAAGACAAATGTAGTTTCTAATTTATCAGAATGATTTTAGTATATTGCAGAGTTTGAAGATTTTCAGTATGTCTCATTAGTAATTGTGTATCACTTCTTCAAAATTAAAACATATTTCTGATAAATGTAGAGATGCCTTATGGTAATATAATATAGAGTGTCAATTATAGTGCTTTGCTCAATTTTTATTTATTGATTAAAGTTTTTATTTCTTTTAAATAAAACAAAAATATTATTCTCATTAAAATTTAATACACCGTATAGAGAAAACCTATTTTAAAAGATAAATTGTACCTAGAATTATTCTAATAATGTTTGTTATATTAGAAGTAAATCCAGTAACAAAAATCACATTACAATCTCAAAATTTACAAGCAGTTAACAGAATTTAAATATGTTTCTTCTTTTCAAATGGTACTTATAAATACATTTATGAAGCTTATATTTTTGTTTAGCTCACTAAGGTTTATAATTTATATTCAATTAGCTGAGCATGGTAGCATGCACCTGTAGTGCCAGCTACTTGGAAGGTTGAGGCAGAAGGATCACTGGAATCTAGCAGGTTGACACTGGGGTGGCTGTGAGCATGCACTGCACTCCAGCCTGGGTGAGGGAGTGAGAGTCAAACTCAAAAAATAGATAAAATAAAATAAATTTATATTCAATGCTTTAGTTCAATTTTTATAATTAAGACATAAAATGAAAAAATGCTATCATCTTCCTCAATGATCTGCCAAAAAAAATACAGACAGGTACTTAATTTTAGACTTTTTCAAACTTTATATTTTTGCCTTGCGAGAAGAACATGGTTATCTCAGATCATCAAACAAAATTAATGTTTTCATTGATTATAGTGTATAATGGAGCATACTACTTATTTAATTCTCTAATAATCTTTAATCAATCAACTTCTTCATTTGAGCAGTTCTGTGTTTGTGTGCCTGTGTATGTGTGCACATGTTTAAGAGACATAGGAACAGATTTCTAAAGGAGCAAAATCAAGAAACTGTAGGTTCTTACTAGCTTTTATTTATGTTTACTTGTCTTAAGGGGGCAGCAAAGGCACACAAAGCATTTGATAGTTTTAAATTCATCTGCTGTATCTCAAACTAAAATTAAATGTAAATCTTTATGTGATAATAGAAGTTAAAGACAATGTAGTCATGTCTCTCATTTCAGGTCCTAACGAACACAAAGTCCACTGGTTTAGTAAGATGGCATCTTTTTTGGCCTCTATTAAAGATGCACAATTTATGCGTTCTTCAAATATATACTATGTGTCACAGCAGTTTAGTTGGACAGATATGAGGTAGTTGTTGCTACTGTGAGCTATGCCTGCATAAGAATATTTTAACAAGCATAACTCATCTACAACTGGCTTCTTTAATCATTACTAAAGCTGTGGGAGTGTAATTTGTTAAAAATAAAATGCAAATTTCATACATGGGTTCTTAAGAAGCACAAGGTTCTATACTGACATGTTAATTTGTAAATGACTGAAATACAACTTGGTTGATGTAATACAATTTTATTTCTGAATACTTTTCATATGCTGCCCAAAATAATGTCAAATGTGTTTCTACCACTAGGAAATAGAAGTCATAAAGTAATCCACACCCATCCTAAAACAAGAACGTTGCCATTGAAATATTATTGAATCTTTTGAAATCACTGAGTAGTTATTTTTACTAGCTTATAAATCTAATGCACGAATTATAATAAATACAGCTTGAAGTGACAACGGTAAATCTTTTCATTAAATTCAAATATTCCCGGTCAATCTAAATCAATTAAAACAAAGCATAGAAATATACAAAATTGATGCAAATACTCCTGAAAATGTATAATATATTTGTATAATATATGTATATACACAAATCTGTGAATATATATATTACAATGTAATGAGTAAAAGCTTAAACATTATATTAGTACTTCAATCAGATCATACAATTATATTTATTTGGACTTCCGTCAAGCCTCATGATTTGGCTTCTAAACCCTCAGCAGATTAGAAGCATTAAATAAAAAAGTTGTAGACAGGCATACAGGGAAACACGATGTGATAGAACTTACACTATGTGTGAAATCAAGGAAACTATTTTAAAAATCACACATAAGTACTTGGACAAATTCTGAGCTCTATAGTATAAGAATTATTTTAGAAAGCTAAATAATATTTGGTTAAAAGCACAATTTGTATTAAAACATTATGTAGTAATTGAAGTTAAAGATCATTAAGATGTCTTCTAGTAAAGCTTGAATTTTGCTGAAACTAGTGCTTAATAAAACAATAAATAAATATCCAGATGCTACTTTTATATAGTTCAAAATTTTAAATACTCTAAATGTATAATAATAGAAAAAAGTTAAATCATCTTTGGTGTATCCATATGTTAGTTTACTGTGTGCCTAGAAATAATTAGTTATTTTTTAGTAATTGGTTAAAATATAATTAATATAGTATTTAGACTATGAAACAATATATTTAATATGATATATCATTTGGTACACTATATTTTATATTTAGTGATAATTGTAATGTTATTTTACTGAAAACAAAAAAATTTGTCCTGAGAATATCTACAAATGCTTTAAAGAGCATAACTGGAGTTTTTAAAAATGATATTAAGAAATTATATCAATAAATGGAACTTAAGACGGTCATGGGAATTTAGTACTGAGAAATACAAGTCCGCAGAAGCTTATAATTATTGATAGAGATTAACATGCAAACGTATCACTGTAACAGAGTCAGGAAAATGCTTTGAACTAAGAGGCACAGGGAGCAATAGAACCACATAAAAGGAGCAAGGAGAGCCACATAGAAGTGCATGTGAGAAAATAGGAACGCTTAGTAGGTGATATACAGATAAGAATAGAGCAGAGTTAAGAAGAGGGAACAACACTTGTGTTGGCTTCCTGAGGGAGGATGTGGTGTGACTGGAGAATGAATAAAGATTCTGTATTACTAGATCAAACAGGGTAAGGAGAGAAAAAGCAAAGATGAAGCTGCACAAGAGGGCCCTGTAAAGTTTAGGAACACTTTTGGACTTTATCCAAAGGCAAGTTGGATAAAGTTCAACTTTATGCATATTTATATATATTTAGCCAGTAAAATGGCACAATCAGACTTGAAGTTCAGGTTGGCCATTCTGATAACAGGGAATAAATGGATGAGAGGGAGGCATACACACAGCTTGAGGACTTGCTGCACTGAAGGTATTGCAATAATTTAGGTCAAAAAATTATGGGAGTCTGGATGAGGATAATGACAGTGCAAGAATTTTAAACTGACGACCTACACTTAACCAAAGAATGGAGACATTGAATCATCCTTGGGTGAACTGACTAAACTAATTTTTATTACCTGCAAAGCCAGGAATACCTCAGGGATTTGGTGACCCCACAAAGGTCCCCTTACACTGTTAGATGCTAGCTGAACAGCCTGCTAGATTTCTTTTCTTCTTTTATTTTTAAAATCCAGCATGGACTCTTTGTCATGCTAGAGAACAGAGGTTAAGTCAGGGATTCCTTTTTTTCTAGCTGATGATACCTTCACAGGAAGATTCAATGAAGCCAGCTGGCCCTACGCAGGCCTCTTTGGACTCCTTCACCAGCTAATAACAGAACTGCAGAATTCTCAGTTGAGCACATAAAGAGTGAACTTACTCAAAATGTGTGACTGATCACTTGCACATGCTGTTGCCAATTACCCCTTCTTCAGCTGGAGTTGATGGTTAGTCTTCCTCAACGGATTGTATACTGATGGCAACAATCTGGGACAAAGAACTTCTGGGGAAGGGCACATACAATATTAGGACTTTCAGAATTTCAGTTTTGAACTTTATAAAATATACGAACTGACATTAGACTGACTACATTCTAGAAACATGAGGACCAGAGATAATTATACATTTCATATATTGCAGCACATTCATTAAATTGATTTGGCTGCATATTAGCAGGGTACATTTGATGCAGTGAGGGGTCATTTAGTTGAAGACAAGTTGATTCATTTTATTATTACTGTGACATAAAATATTTTTCTAAAAATATGTCAGATATCTATTAAACATGCACTGAAAATGGGTTATTTCAATTCAAAATAATATTACCCTATTTTCCCCAAACAAAAGAAATGGAGATAATAGAATAAAGAATTCTGGATAAAGTAAAAAATTAATGGATAAGTGGATCAATTTTAAAATGTATTTTGCAGTCACCATTGATAGAGTAAATTGTTTCTTTTATTCTTTTTATTCAGCAGGGTATAAACATTGGCTCTCATATTATATTGTACATGACTGGTGGCGATTAGATAATAATAGAGTGTTACTTCACTGGTTAATCATCCAACAAAGAGAATGTGACTTAGTGATCAATGGCAATTACATTAGAATTGCAACATATGGTAAACTGAATCTTTTTGTACAGTGATATTTAGTTGTTTGGGACCATGTACCAAATTAATGGGAATATCAGGAAAATTTAGCATTTTTCTGTTTTAGTTGGTCCTAAAGTATGTAATTATTTTATCTATAAAGCCTGTTTGTCCTATCTTTTGTTATTTATGATTGTGGTTATACAATTTGGCATACACTAATCACAATGCAATTGCAACATATATGGTCAGAGCCTGGTCTGAATTCACCCAGGACGTGAAAAGAGGAATCAACTGGAAGTTACTCTGAGGCATGTTTTTGTATTGTACTTAGAATGTTTTTTACTATTATTTTTAGTTATAATAAAGATGAATTATGTATATAACTTTGTTTTTAAACATTTTTTAAACTCTTAAAATTTCTAATAACTGGAGAATGACTGAAATCATTTTCTTTCAGAATGTTTTATTTTAAAGCTATCCAGACTGTTGAGAGTCTTCAGTATCCCGAATTCTGTCTCATTAAACTCAAAGTTTTTGCATAATGAAACCCTTGCTAAATTTTTTTTGACTCCTTGGAAGAATAGGCAGTCTTTTCAATTGTTCCTTAATCAGTGATTCTCAACTCTGGCAGTATATTTGAATTACCTGTAGAGATAAAAACAAGTCATAATTCCCAGACCCTACTTCTAAATATTCTGACTTAAGTGGTCAAGGGATGGGCTAGGACAGGGATATTTTTACAACTTTCCCAGGTGATTCTTGTACACAGCAAGAGATGGTAATTCTAACTCTAAATTTGGTTCCTACTACAATAGGAAATTATAAAAAATTGATTTATATGGTCTTTTATGACCATAATGATAAATTTGGATTTAACAGATAGGAAAAAAATAACATAGAGCCTGCTAACATTTGGAAACATACAATCAAATTGAGCAAAATGAGCAGTTAGCAAAATACTGCTGAAGAAGATTAGTATTTAAAGTCTTATAAATATTTAATTTTGGAACTTAAAAACAAAAGAAAGTAAAACAAGAACAAAATTTCCAAAGAGTATGCTGTGGTAGGGAAGTGAACAGAACTCATCTCCATTCCAGTGACTGGTTCATCTCGTCAGATACATAAGTCAAACGTTCTCAGTTTGGAATTTGCAAATAATACTAACGTTCACTGAGAATTTTCTATGGGAGCATATATTTGACAGATTAATTTTTTACTTGTCAGAGCAATGCTAAGAAGGGTGCTATTATTATTCTAATTCTGCAGAGCAGAAACTGAAGTAAAGAGAAGTTCCATGCTGTGACCAAGTTCCATGCTGCTACTAAGTAAAACAAGTTAATCTGATCCGATCTGACTCTAAAGTTTGAATTCCTGATCCACCCCTACACCTCTGTATTATACGACAACAGATCTGGGTAAGATGCACTATGGTCAATAACTAAGACCAGGATGTGACATGAAGGAAAAGGAACTGAGTCCCTTGTCAATCTTGCCAATCTATCTGTTCCTCCATATATGCATCTGCAATAATCTTGCTTTATAAATATATAACTCAAAGAGTCTTCCTGGCTACCTGCCCTGTGCAGAAGCCAACTATGGTCGCTGGAAGGAAGAAAGAGGTGTAATAAAAAACAGCTATTTAAGATCTCATACCTTTTATTTCTACCTGTGGAAATGTAAAATGCTCCTTATATTTACTTACCTTGGTGATAATATATTTTCCTATGAGAAGTCCTTATATTACAGGAATTCAGAACTGTGGTCAAATTAATTCTCAGTTTACATCATTGTAGATATGGAGGATAAACTAGTAGTTACAAACATAAAATAATTTTATTTTATTGATTTAAATTTATAAGTACATAAACATATATAAATAAACATATATAAACTATTCATGTAACTTTATGTATATAAAATAACAATGTTACTATATTTTAAACCATTGTTTTAATCCATCCTCTAGTTTCCAAATGAGATTTAATTTCTCAATTCTAACGACTTAAAATCAAGAAGAGATAGCAAATTCACACACACACGGAGACATAAATAAAATCTGATTATATGTAAAACATTAATTGTATTCCAGAGTTTATAGCAAAATTTTAATGTTAATTGAAAAATTGGTCATAGAAACAGGAGACTGGCAGAGGCAGTCTATTTTGTGTTTAAAAAGGCAATAAGAGAAATGTGGACTTAGAAATAGATACAGAGTTAAGATGCATTTTAATAAGGATATCTAATTTGAGTGTTATGCTAGTCTGAAATAAGATAAACTTAATCTATGGATGGACAGAGACAATAGAGAAGATATTTTCATCTATAACCCAAAAATAACAGAGAGGAGAGACATGAAAGAGACAGACAGAACAAAGAGGAATGGAGAACAGAAAGGGAGACAGAAAATGAAAGAGATATATGAATCAGAGTCTGCCCATATTGCTAATTCTAAACAAACTTCTAGAGAAGACAACATAGGAATAACCAGAAGAGGTAAACCAGGCAAGCCTGTGACTTTTAGAATTGGAGACGGTATCAATGATGTCATAAATGCTGACAGTTTTCCTAACTTAGATAGAAAGATTAGAAGAAACCATGGGAAAAACGTAAAGGAGTGCTTTCATTGAACTTTGAGATTCTTGGATGAAAGACATAAAAACTTTGAATGAAAGACTTTGAGTTTCTCAAGATATCAGATGGTGTTAAAAAATCATAGAGAGCTATTTAAAGTAGATGTATATTCTTTAAGGAGAATATCGGACTTAGTTCCTATGGATGCAGTAAATAAAAACAGGCTGAATTTATTTCCTTTTCTTGATTTTTTTAAGTAACCAGGCAATTTTCCGTTTACAAAACTTTTGCTTTTTTTACTCTAAGCTCTTTGCCCCATAGTATAAAAAGAGGATTATATATTTATGATGAAAAGTAAATTTCCTAAGTTCTTTTTAGAATGCATGTATGTTTATTTAATATTTGCTAAATCAACCACAATAAGTTTTTTTAAAATTAGGAAACAGCAATGTTTATAAAAACCTAACTGCTTTGCTTTTATCATTTCTCTATAACATTATCTCTTGGATTTAATTCACAGACAATAAGTTGTATTCAAAAGCTGAAGTAAAATTAAATGATTAGTTAAAGCTGCTTTATAAAGTACAACATAATCCTGTGATTAAAATAAAGTTGCAAAATAATATTTGATGACATGGAACAATATTAATGGTATATTGTGTGTAAAATGTGTAAATTAAAGACATATCATTATTTTCTTTTAAAATATACATTATAAGTATAAATGGTGAAAGAGTGTGAAAACTCAAAAACTATATACCACAGGGTAAATATCATTTATCTCTGGATAGTAAAGTTAATAGTTTATGGGAGATTTTTGCTTTTTTGTGTGTCAATGATTTTTAAGTCATATGCAATAAATATTTAATATAATAGGAAGTTTAGTTTTTAAGTGATTTCGAGCAAAAGATTACATTCTCTTTAGTAAAGAAATTTGAAATTATTGATGGAGACAAAGAACTTTGTAAAACATGTGGGTTTATGTGTTCATTTCCTTTGAGGATTAAATTACTTACTGCTTTACTCAAACTTTATTTATAAATGACTATATATATATATAATGTGCGTATATCTATATAATGCTGTTAAAAGCAGAACTATTTTTTAATAGTCACACTTTAATCTCTTCACTGTGATTTTCTGCCAATAAGATGAAAGCAGATCACTGTCCTTGAGTACATCCACAATAGAACATTTTACAGACTGTTAGAGATGGATTTCAAGGTACCTTTGACCAGTAGTTATCTTAAATGTGAGTTGCATTATTCTTAGTTCCCAAAATCCTTTGATCTGTTTTATGATGAGATGAGAAGAAAACTAACAGCATTTCCATTCAAGAACTTGTGCAAAAAGTACTTTAACTAGTATTTTCCTTTTCATCTACCTGCAAACGCCTGAATCTCAAAGTATTTTGATAAATGGAAAAAATGTTTAATCATTTAAGTTATATTTAGTGCCAAATGAAATTTTTATGGGTTATAGATTATGTTCTTTTATTAAGGAAAGTAAAAGTCAGCAGTTAAATAAAATTTTGGTTTACTGGTATGAAAGCCTTGCAGTAATTGTAAATAAAATTTGCCTTAAGAAAATATAACAAAAATAACAGGAAACCAGTTGTGAAATGTGAGATAAGATTGATGTTTTCTGGCAATATCTACAGGGCATTAATTTAAAAACAAAACCAAAAATAACTTCTCAGTCTTTTGGCTAAGTGTAGTTTGTGTTCTTATCAGTTTTAAACAAACAAACAAACAGCAATATATGCCAACTCTATTAGAAATGCAACTAACCTACAGAGACTCTACTAAGCTTTTTTAAAAATGGTACAAAATACCACCAATTTAGTCAAAACAGTCAATGCTCTAGCCTTGAAATGTTCCTATTTCAAGATCAAAGATATAGTAAGACAGTTTGGAACTTTGATCTTCACAAACTGTTGGAGTTTCAAGTTACACTTGAATGCAGTACTGTTTTTTGTTTTTGTTTTTTGTCACCACTCTACTTCATCAACCTGTGTTCTCTATTGAACCAAAAGTGTAGAGATGCCTAGTTGGGAAGAGTACAGCAACTATATGAGAAACCTAAGAACAGCGCTGCTCTGGGAGAAACACATGTCTGGTTTATACACAAGTGATTTTTATACATAAAGACAGATTATTTAAAATGCTTTTGCTCAGTTTGAAGAACATTCAAAATATATTTTTTCATATTTAAAGTAATATATTACATGCATTAAGCTACGAATACTGGAAGAAAGCATCAGCAGAATATTCAGCACTTGATCTGTTCAACATGAATTATAGTCATAGATATCTTAGATATTGATCATAAAGTTGTTTTCAGCACATAAGAGGTATGAGTCATTTCTTTAAATAATTTTTAATCCACAAAATATCAAGAAAAGTATAACTTCATAAATCTCATTTATGGAATTATATGAGTAAGCCAGACATAGACTTTTTAAATTATATGTCCATGCACTAGGACATACCATCATTCATAGCTTGGTAGATCTCACTCACTTTGTTCTCCACAGTAGAGCAGAGTACACACTAGTATAGTATACAGTTTGATAGTCCTTCTAGAATAATTCTGTAGTCTGTATGAGTTCAATTTCTTACTCTCATATTAATAATGACCTACACTATTTTTATTTTTTAAAGTTAAATATTTTAATTTGGTCACATTTATTTAGTATTTTTTTCTATCTACTGTCAAGAAGATTTTTATACTGAAACTAGCAAGACTAATGAGGGTAATATGGAATTATCCGTAAGATATGTATGCAAATTTTCAAGTTAACTTTTAGCTGCTTTAAATAAATGTTGAATAAATTTCATCCTATTGTTATGATTCAATTCTATATAGGAGGCTGATAAATTACTCTCTAAAATTTACTAAGGCTTGGAGAAATGAGGATGGTAAATAAATACTTCAGGGGAGAAAAAGTTACACACTATTGATTTATTAAATTATGAACCATTAGATAGGACCTATTGCTAGAGATTATTTAGAAAAGCATCATTTGGAGAACATTTAAAACTATAAGAATCACTACTCAGTGGGAGCCATGATGGATTCAACATAGCTTGATTTGGGTTTTCTTCACCAAAAACCTATTTGAACTCAGTAAATAATTTGGAAAAGACTTTTATACTCGTCTCGAGCGTAACATGGAGAAATGAGGTGACTGCCGTTTATAATAATTTAAGGTAGTTTTCTAGTGACCTAATAATTTCATTTCGATCTGAGAGTGAGTTTTGAGGGAAACGTGCCTCCTGGCTATGCATATAAACCGATTATTCAAATTTTCTTTTTTTTTTTTTAGAAAAAAAAGGTAGGTTTTATGCTTTTACAGTTTGTAGAAAATATTTTTAAAAAGAAATTTTAGTTGACAGTTTGGATAGTGGGACCAAAATCAAAGTAATTTAATTTGATGAAGTCACATATCATTTTTCAAGGTAATATTTAGTTGAAATAAGTATAAAACCTTATACTTCCACAAACATATAAAAAATAAAAATTTTTAAATCAACACTGGTTAATGACAGATGATTATGCACAAAAGCAGGTGTACAGTAGTCTGTGTTATGTCTAAAAAGTTGTTTTGAAACAATTGGTATATAACCCAAATAAAGCTGGGTCAATTTGTGGCCAGTTTCTTCATAATTTCACATTCAAAAGAAACAATATTCAATCAAATAAAAGGTACCCACCTGATGAAAACACTACAAATACAACCTTTATCATTAATGAAATCTCTCAAACATGTAAACAATAATGAAATTTTTATTCTTCCAAAATTCATGTATTATAGCAGCTCCTCCTTAAAAATACCTCTTTTTCTCTTTCTCATAAGTTTTATTCATAATTCTTATATAGATAATAACATTAAACAAGATAGGTTCTTTGACCACCTTCATATAATCATTGCTCCATATTTTTTAAATGTAAGGAATAAAATAAAATCATTGAATTATGAAATAGTTCATACTGACTTAAGATAAATCAGGGATATTTTCATATTAATGTAGAAATTTTATCTTCTTTATTATGAAATAGTGTAGGTTGGAATTTAAACACAAAATATTTTACGCACAGGTACATTTAATACAGATACAATATTAGCATATGGTTCAAGAGGTATCTGACAAGAGCAGAATTAAAAGCTAGCTTCAGGAAGAATGAGAACCTGGAGTAATATTTCTCCATATTATGCCTCTTTTCTTCCCATTAGATTTTATAAGGGTTCTTTCTTATTGGAGTAAGTTTCTCTACTACTCAACACATGTGGATTTACAGAAGTTGAGCAGCCTCTTCTTTCATTTCATGTATTATAGATGTAGCAACAATGAGAAACTAATCAATAGTCTTCCTATTCAAAATTTCAGAGAAGGAACGGATTGAATTAATTATGGTGAGAAATACAGAGAGCCACTAAATAAAAAAGACAATTATACGGGTTATTTTGAGTCAGTTAGGTACCCCAAAATTTAGACTCTTGACTTCTAAGATACAGTGAGGTTAATGTCTTATTTGTATTATCTTTAGAGTAGCATCTTTTAAAATATGTTTTAAAAGTCTTTTTTTAAAGTGAAGTTTTACATTAAATTAAATTTGGCTTAATGCTACTTCTGTACATATCAAACCATAACTTAACTACAAACCAATCAGAAAGTATATTTTTGTAACAAGTAGTCAAATCTTGGCCAATCATAGCAGCAGAGCTTTTAGCCAATCACAGGTTGCAAACTATTCAGACTTGTCCAAATAAGACAAATGCTGAACTATAATTAATAAGCCTATTTCTGTATTCCATTTATTTATTCTGCTTATAACTACTGCCTTCCTACAGTGCTGAGTGGAACTCTCTGGACCTTTACTGGTTTAAAGTGCTGCCCAATTCATGAATCATTTCTTTGCACAAATAAATTCTGCTAAATTTAAAAATTAGAATTAGAAGTGAGATTTGAAGTATACTCCCAGAGACCACTGGGAGGACTGAGTGAATACACAAAGTTATCTGCTAGGGCTCATTGTGCCCAGTGATCTCTTGCAGCAAGTTGGGTCATAGGTGAGTTCTCTCTCAAATTTGAGCTCCAAAGACTTGTGGTTTCAGCTTCAAACTTTGTTTGAACAATTTTTGCTTGACTGGCCAGGACTTGATTTGATTTGATAATGAATTGAACTGGATCCAGTTAAGTACAGTGTGAAAATGGCTTTGTCCAAATCTAAGGTGTATAGGAGTCTAGGAGTCAGAAATTCCACTTTCTGGGACGTTGGCTAAAATGTTGTACAAAAAATTATGGGCCTAGAACTTGTTTATTTTTGTAGAAAGGGGCTAAACTTACTAAGGAGAATCTAGAGTTATTATGTTCATAGTGGGAAATTTTTTTATATAGGTAAGATTTTATATAAATAAAATTTTTATATAGATAAAATTGTTCACTTGCAAAGTGCATTAGAAAAAATAGGATCCAAAATATTACCAAAGTAATTGTGTGCACTTTTAATGGGTATGCAGAGGCATCTAAAGGATCAGATTAATCAAATTTAATTTCTTAAAATAGTCTTTACAGAAGAATTTTTTTTTAATCTTAAGATCTATTGTTTTTACAAATATTAGTCAAAAGCTTTACCCAACTGGCAATCTAGTTGGGTAACCCAAAATCTAGTTTCACTGATCAGAATAAAAACAAAAACAAAAAACAATCAAAAAAATGGATATGAGCTGGGCTCGGTGGCTCAGCCTGTAATCCCGCGCCTTTGGAAAGCTGAGTTGAGTGGATTGCCTGAGCTCGCGGGTTCGAGACCCACCTGGGCAGTGAGACCTCATCTCTACAATAAATCAAAAAATCAGCCGGGCGTGGTAGCGCATGCCTGCAATTCCGGCTACTTGGAAGGCTGAGGCGGAAGGATCGCCAGAGCCCGGCAGGTCGAAGCTGCGGTGGCCGGGAGTGGCCACTGGACTCCAGTATGGGCGACAGAGTGAGACTCCAACTCAAAAAAAAAAATGGATCTGGATATTCTTAAATAAATTAGTGAGATTGCTTAGCTGTATTTGACATATGGTTACCTTTTAGCATGAAAGCTATATTGCCTCTGTCTATATTTATGTGTGTCTGTAAGTATAATACACAAGTGTGATATTTTTCTATCTCTTTATGATGCTGTCAAATTAAATTGTAAAAGAGCTTTATTTAACTGACTTTAAGAAAAAGTCAGTGCTTATGTAAATAAAGAATTCTTATAGAAAAATAGGAACTAACCCCAATTCTTTTAAAGTTACATTACTTAGGTAAACTTTGGTAAATAAAAAATATTCTTGGTTTGATTTAAACAGACATCTCTTCTGAGTTATCAATGTAAAATATAGATGGATGACTTTTTCTACCTTAGTTTACAGAAAATATAAGCTTATATAATATCTATGTTACAAAATTTGTCAGCAGAAAAATAACAAGATGATGGTTAGCTATTTAATGACTCATTTTTGTAAGCAATCCAAGTATAATTGTCAAAAATAAGTTATTTAAATAGATGTAAGATAAAATTTGTATGTAGAAAATGTCCTTTCTTTACCAGAAGATTTAACATTCTTATCAAGAATGGAAGATTGAGATCAGAAGCTGAAAGAAATCTGTACAAACAATTTCATTCTCAGGCCTAGCAAAAAGCATACCAAAGCAGCACACAAAAAACAACGCTAAGAGTATACAGATAAAATTTTGCCTCCTCTACAGTTTCTTTTTACAGAAACTGTAATAAGAAAGTTAAGATCACTAAGGGTTGAGAATTCTAATTAATGTATATAACTGAAATTACTAGAAATAATGAAAGAAACAACTCTATATGCAAGCATACAAGGAAAGTAAGAGGTCCTTTGGGTAAAAAAAAAGAAAAATAACTATAAGTCATAAAAATGTTTTATTTTGTTAAGGGAAAAAGTAATTGTATCCTAAATCAGAAAGGCTTTTCCAAAATGAGAAGTGGAAAAGTATAGGACAAAAACTGGATAGTTGAAAAAGTTTTAGAAGATTTGTGGAAAATGAATCTTAAGAAAGAAAATTAAGTGTGATCCAACTAGCTAAGATTAGGAAGAATTTTTTTTAATTGAACATTAATAAAAAGTACACTATACAAAATTAAAGTTAGATCTGCTCTCTTATAACTACAGGTTTTCTTAAAGTTTTTGTTTGCTTTTAATAAACTTGAAAATTGGGAACTTTTTTCTTTTAAATAATTAGCCTAAGGAAAAAAAAAATTCTGTGTTTTACCAAGATATTTTTCTGTGCTTCCTGTTTTTTTAACCGGGCTTTTGATTACTTAAGAAAATTGAGTCCTCTGTAATCAAAGGAGCTAAGATATCTCTACAATTATGACACTTTCTATATTTGATGAATTTTAATTATCACTTTGATTAAATAAATAACTATTGTTCACAGTGATCTGTGATTCCATTTTTGCAAAGTGATTTTTTTTTTTTTTTTTTTTGAGTTGGAGTCTCACTCTGTCGCCCAGGCTGGAGTGCAGTGGCCACTCCCGGCAACCGCAGCCTCAAGCTGCTGGGCTCCAGCGATCCTTCGGCCTCAGCCTTCCAAGTAGCTGGAACTACAGGCACGCGCTACCACACCTGGCTAATTTTTTTATTTATTGTAAAGATGAGGTCTCGCCAAGTTGCCCAGGTGGGTCTCGAACTCGCAGGTTCAGGCAATTCACTCACCTCAGCCTCCCAAGGCGTGGGATTACAGGCTGAGCCACCGAGCCCGGCTTGTCAAGTGATTTAAAACTTTGATATTTTTAACGAACTTCCCAAAATAAAATTCTAAATTATCTTTTTTTCTTGACCTCATATTAACATTGAGTTTTCCAAATAGGTCCTTGGAAAATCTCAAAAAAAAAAAAAAAAATCTCTCCTATTAAAAAAATACACGCTAAGCTAATCAGGCTTATTTGATTACTATATTTCATGGGATGCATTGTCAAATAATAAATGATGCTAAATCTTATTTGAGTTATATTTGCATGAATATGCTCTTACCATGTGTTTATACAATTTATAGAAATATAATAGTCCTGGTATAAGGTCATCAGTAATAATTCTAATTATTTTCTTAAAAGGTTGTATGTGACAGAATAGGTGACTTTTTTTGTCAATTTTATCATTATTGTAATGAACTCTCATCATATCATTAACCATGGTCATTTTAAGTCTTGCTATTCATAGGTGGTTAATTGTTTACTATGGTTTTTTCCTGAGCAACATAAACCTAATACGTTTGTTTTCAAGGAGATCCATGCAAAGATCTCTCACAAGTATATGTTTCTGATAACTTCAAGATAATACCAATGGACTAAATAAGAATTCCCAGTAGTCTATCGAAGAAACTGGTTCATAACACTTCTAACCCAACATCAATCAGAATAAGAATAAATTAAATGCCAAATAAAGGATTTGGCAGATTTTCATGCTAAGTCAGCCAGTACAGACATTGTTGAGATATACAATTGAAAAGAACTCAAGATTGATCTCAAATTACCTATGATCATCTATTCAATAAACAGTACTATGCATTTGAATCAGAGAAACAAAATTTGTCTTTGAGAGAATGTAAATTTCAGGTTAATGTGAACTCACGAAGCATCTGAATGACTGTCTGGTCTTTCTTGAGTCATTAATTCCTTCATTATTTTGAAAGCTCTGTATTCTATGACTTATCCTGGGAGAAATTATTTAAAAAATGTTGGTGCAGTGGCTGTTCTAAAATTGCTAAAATGGTTTGTAACCAATGTATAGGTTGTCAATTTATAATTCTGGTAAGATAATAAAATCTTTAGGCTATACATTTCTGGCACCTACTGGATCATTTGAACACTTTCAGATGGATTTTGTTCAATTGCCACCTTTAATTCATGTTTTCTCATTGTATATAAGATTACACATTCAGGACGTTTGATGCTTTAATAGGAGCTAAAAGGTTATTAGAAAATATTTCCTTATTGAGAATTCCTGAATAAGCCTTCTGTGATAGGGGTACTGTTTGCATTGAACAACTGTAAAACAGTTAAATAAGAGAATTCACACACATTAGCATTAGACAAAACAAACTGAATTAGCTGGATTGACTTGATCAAAGGTGTTATCAACTGATGGCAATGAGATTTACTCACAATGGAAAAAATAGATTGATACCTTATAAAATAGTTGCTGGTAGTCCTATGCCCTATGATAATAGAACCTCATGTATCTCTCTCTCTCTCATAAATTCAGATATGATTCAATAACGCAAGGCTTCAATGCATTTTGCCAAATCATATTTTCACCAGGTAAAAGAAACTCTTTGACACCTACTAACTGATGACAACCACACCTTTTATAACCTAGAACCCAGAGATTTGATCTTTGCAAATGACACCAAAGAAAGATTGTTCATTGTCTCCATTGGAATAAATCATATAATTTATTTTCTTCAGCAAAACTTCAAGACCTCCAATCTTGAAACCATATCTCTCAACTCAAAAAGGCCCTTCTATAATTCTGGAACCGTGCATCTGTTGGAGACGCTAACATATACTGACTAAAGAAGTTTTTCCCCAGAAGCTGATGGCATCCTAGATATGAACAGGTTTCCCAAGACTTCTCTGTCATAATGAAAGCATTATGTTTGTTTTCCTTTTATTCTCTATTTTCTATTGTCTTAATGCCTTCCTTTTTCTTACAGAAAATCCATAGGAATATAATATATGGAGGGCTTTAGGAAAAGTTTATGGTCTAGTAAGGAAACAGAGCAATACTTGGGTTTTCAGGCTAATGTCCCAAAGTCAGGAAACAATTCCACTAATGCCAATCACTCTCTGTGTTGCCAATGAGAGTCACCATGAAAACTCAAAGTGGAAAGCTACCTTTGATATTCTAGACATCACAGCTACTTGCTTTCTTACCCTCACTAGAAATAGAACCCTTCCCAATTCATAACTTAGTTGCTACCAAATATAAACAATATGGAAAACCTATTTATGTGATCCCTGAAAATGTATACTGTGCTCTGACTGCAGACTTGGGGACGACCTATATGGGTACAAGAATTGCTTGTATGATGTCATGAGATTAAATATAGCAGGGTTCCTTTCTACTAAATGTGGTTATGCATCTTTACAAAATGCTATTAGGAGAAAAGTAAGTTTTCCACTGGACCTTGTTCAGGAGCTATGCAGATTTATGGATGAACAAATTTAGCCGACTTCTGCTCAAGCACCACTAGGTGGCCCTCTTTTCCAGCCTCGAGACAACAACATTGAGTCTGCGGAGAATCTCCGTTTTCTGTTCTGCCTCATCACTGGTTGAGACCTTGCTATTTGGCCTGGCTCATTCCTGCCTTCTGAATAGCTTTTCTGAATGTTCTCATAATACTGTCCATAATTACGGGCCAAAACAGTCAATAACCAGAATTCGTACCAATCTCTAAATAGATGAGGTTTAGTTAGTTTCCACTGACAAAAGGTTTCAAGGGGTAACTCGGGGATCGCTCTTGGCAGTAGTGGGGTGCCGGATTTACACCATTTGAAACTGATCTGAAAATTGAGGAAAATTGATTTTGTAGCGAAACAGAACTCCCAGTGTTTCGGACGGTAGAAGTCACTCTTGGAAAGGTGAATAAAAACATTTGTGTTCAATAAAAACACATAATGGAATATCATATAGCTTTAGATCTCTTTGCACATACTCGACGTTGTGTATGGTGCAGAACAAAAATAAAGATTACACATATTTCCGCTGATATTACGACCATAGAAAGCTTATTTTAATTAATTAATTAATTAATTTGAGTTGGAGTGTCACTCCGTTGCCCCGGTTGGAGTGCAGTAGCACGTTCATGGCTATCCCAGCATTGGCCTGCTGGGCTCCGGGGATCCTTCCACCTCAGCCTTCCAAGTAGCTGGAACTACAGGCGTATACTACCAAGAGAAAGATTAATTTTAAAAGTAGCTGCTGGCTGTGATGGCACGCACCTTTAATCTTCACTACTGGAGAGGCTGAGGCAGGAGGATCCCTGAGTCCAGAAGTTTTGAGTCTAGCCTAGGCAACACAGCAAAACACCATCTCTTTAAAAATACAATAAAAGAAATTAAAACGTGGCTGATGCTGATGTTTCTCTAAACATTGCCACTAAACGCATTTTTAGAATTTCTCAGGTGAAAGAAACACATGATGTATTTATGGGAGAGGTTAATGTTTGGTTTGTAGGCATCCTGAATGTAGATGTTTGTAGGCATCTAATATTTGTATTTTTTAAAGTAATTCTCCAAGTTACTATGACTTGCATTACCAGCCTTTCTACAAAAATGAATATTTCTTTAAGTCAGGTCATTTTACAGTATGTTTCTTAATTGCCAAACAAAAGTTATGACCAATTAGATCTGAATACTGTTGAACTATTTTTATTGTGTGAACATTGAATTTTTAAAATTTTGATTAGTTTGGTTTGTGGAGACTCCTGTTATAGAGTATACTTTAGTTTCTTGGTAATTATCTTCCTAATAGACATCATGATAGTCTCCTTAGTGTGTTGTATCTACTCAAGAATATTAAATGTTTGTATGCAGCCATCTTTGTATATTGAATGATCTCATTATGGTTAGAATAACAAAAACATATATAAGTCATAAAGATTCATCCAACTAATTTAACTTTGTGATTGTGAATTACATACTGAGACCAAATAAATCTATTATGATGATAGAAAATGTTGTCAGTGCCCAAAGTTTTGGTCAATCTTTCAAAATTGAGAGGTTGATCAAAAGGGAGGAATTGTCAAATTAAATTAAATTTAGCCTAAAGTTGCCTCTGAACATGGAAAAACATAATGTAATTTAATATGAGAGTATCAATCCTAAATTGAGAGTATATTCTTTTAACTAGTAATCGAAACTTGGTCAGTCATAGCAGCAAAAATTTCAGGAAATCACAGCCTAAAAATTGCTAAGCCATATTCAAATAAGGCAAACTTTGAGGTTTAACCTATCTGGCTATTTCTGCATGTCATTTCTTTGTTCTATCTAGAAATTCTGTTTGTCTAAGTTTCTGAGTGGCGCTCTCTGTACCTTTACTGATTCAGGGCATTGCCTGATTCATGAATCATTTCTTTGCTCAAATAAAGTCTGCTAAATTTAATTTGTTTATTTTTTTTTTAACCAAATAAACCTATCCTAAGATAGCAGTTTGGGGAAAGGGGAGAAATCAAGAGAAATAGTAATGATTATATGTGGCAAAATAATGTCTTCACTAACCTTAATCTCTTTGGCCCTGTCTGGGGGCAAGAAAGTGCTAGCACACACACACACACACACACACACACAGAGAGAGAGAGAGAGAGAGAGAGAGAGAGAGAGAGAGAGAGAGAGAAAGAGAGAGAGCAACAGCCTCAGTGCCAAGCTATGACACTGGCTCATAACAACTGCCAGGAGAAGACCTTCTCTACTTTATAACCCATGATATATTTTATTAAATAATGCCAGTAGGCTGCAATAAGAACTAACCTTAGCAATGGGGAAAATGACAGGTTTGTACAGTGCACTAGATGTATGTGGTCTTTCTGAAATAATAACTTCTGTTTCCCAGAACTCAAATCCTTTTCATGATGAATTCATCCCTATTCTTTACTCAAGCTTATCTCAGAAGTCCTGCCAATTAGACCTTCTCTTGTGTGGGGCAACCAGTATAAATGACAGAAGCATGTTGATGGATGCTAGACTAAGTGTAAAGCAGTTTTAATTTAAATTTCATTTATAAAATAAATGCAATTATTTAGTAAATCTTTCAACAATAGTAAGATGATCATTTTTTTTCAGATTCTAAAATCAGCATACATTTTGCAAACAAGAGCATATTAAAAATGTATTGTGGTATTTATCTTCCTTAATATTTCATAAAATAGTGAGACATCTTAAAATCTAAAGTACTATAGAATTAAGGAAATGTTACTTCTGACAAAAGTCTTTGTTCCTATTGTGTCCTTTCTCCTTGGTCTCATTTCTTATTTCATTTTTATTTGTCCTTCAAAACTAATCTTAAATTTTTTCCCAAACATCTCAAAAATCTATACAAAATGCATGAATAAATTAATCTAATTAGATTGAGTACATAATATTTAAGTGTAAGGTGTGCTGGAGAAAATCTAGAAAAAAAAAGTTGGAGAACTAAATTTAGTCTAGAGGTTAAGATGCACCAATTGTGCAAACTTGGATGAGTCCAAAGTGCTGAGTCCCATTACCTTATAGAAGCTGGCTAGTCCAACATCTCATTTTTTAATTGCAAGAAAACTTAAGTGGTTCACCAAAATTGTCTAGCTACTTTGTGACAGAGAGCAGAACCTTAGATCAGAGACTGGGCACTTTTTTTGTTAAAGGACAGAAATATTTTTGGCACTATAGATCACATAGTCTTTGCTGTATCTCCCAACTTGGCCATGATAGAGTGAAAGTATTCACAGACTATCTGTAAATGAATAAGCATGGTTCTAGGTCAACAGTATTTTCTTTACAAAAATGAAGTGGCCCATTGAATTTGGATCATGAGTGTACTTTGCCAAACCTTGCATTTGAGCATAAGACAGAGAGCCTGCATCCTCCCTGATATAAAGATAACATGTTCTGCAGTTGATAGTAATGAGGACTGGGAATATACTAACTAAAAGACAAGAAGGGCGTAAGATAAGATAAAAGAATGTGGCCTGTGTGGTCCTGTGCTGGCTTCTTTGGTGGTTGCTGTAAAATACAGTTTCCAGAGTAGGTAGTTTCCTTTTTCTGATTAAAGTTCTATATGTAAACTCACATCTTATTGTATATATCAAAAATTAAGAGGTAAATTGTAATTTAATACCTTGAATATTGAAACTTTAAAAAATGAAATGAAAACTTAAAACAATGAATAGAGTATTATACAATTTCTTAAAACTAAATTTTATTCTGCAGAATTTCAAAGAGCAGAAAGTCAGACAAAAGAAGGAAATCAGGGAAAAACTGCTTTGAAGATGAGTAGATTTGTTTCATATGGAAACTAAGATCAACTCTTATTTATAGAGTCTACCTTTCACCCATCAACTTCCTCCAAGTGTAGTTCCTCTTCTTTCTTTCTTATTGTCAATTGTTGATACTTGAAAGGGATAAAATTCAGTTATTCTAACTAAATAACAAGCTGTCGCAGTAATGGATTCAAGAGAGGTTCCATTGTCTTTGAAAATAGAAATGTAACAACACTTATTAACATTTTCCCCTATAATCTGATTCTAGAAACTGGCTCCTAGACCTTGACACACTTGAGATGCAAAATGATAGAATAATGGTAATCCAGTGAAGACTCTCGTAGATGAAATTTTCATGTATAAGTGAATAATAAAAACAAGAACACAGTATAAGAAATAATCTTGAAGAATGTGAGGTACCTGAGCACCACACTGAGAAGCGGCTGTCTCACAGCAAAATGAATACAGATTCCCCCTTGCTAGACTGGTGTTGACATTCTATGTTTTAGTTGTGTCAAAGACAATCTACAAGGGAGGCTGTCTACCTGCAGAAGGTCATGGAGTTAAACTGCCCGCCATGCTGACTCGGCACAGTGGCATTCATCACAGCACACAGGTTTCTTCTATGGCAAACAGAACCTCCTCAGGCGTGAGAAGAAACCTGGTGTTTTCTGCTACCTGCGGGCTTCTGTCTTTTGAGCCAGGAAGGACATCTGTAAAAGTTGGCTGCCTGCATGGCAGACCATGCAAAATGCCAAGGAGAGTGATTTATGTCCCATTCTCTGAGACTAAACAGGAAATACACCCAGATTTTAGCAATGAAAGGTCAGGACAGTGAAACATTTTCTTTACAATTTTTCCCCAAAAACTTAGGATAAAAGATACACACTTATTTTCACAATTTACAAATTTCCACTTCATGTGTCACTTGTATCCCTAAGTCCTAAATTGTGATCGTTATTTAAATGTAATATCACTTTTTAAAAGTATGAATCTCAGAGCTTAAATTTATTTCTCAAGGTTAAAAGATGGAGTATACTTCTTTAACCTATCCCTATTTTGTCAAGTAAAATTGTTAATTACATAAAGCCTATTTTAATCTAGTGAGTAGAATACAGTCAGTACACACATCTCAAATAACCACCGGACTTAAGAATCATAGTTTTAAGTTGGAAAGAGACGTAAAGATCATTTCAAACTCCTTCTTTTTTATTAGAAATGTGTGAACTTGTCCCCGAGACGTTAGACCAATTGCTAAAATTTCTTATGGAGAAAATAAAAAGCAAATAATAGAAACAATAGATTTTTTTTCCTATATTTATTCTAGTTTTCATAATACTTAACATAGAAGTTTGAATTATAAAGTCAATGGCTAACAGCAGCTCATTTTTATCCAATTTTAATTTGAAAAGGATAGTTTCCACGTGTTCTGGAATTATTTCTTGACATATACTCTCAATAACACTGTGCAAAGCCCCATGAAAGGAAGTTAGGATGATCCGGGCACAGATTTCGTCTTTTTTTTTTTTTGAGTTGGAGTCTCACTCTGGCGCCCAGACTGGAGTACAGTGGCCGCTCCCGGCCACTGCAGCCTCGACCCGCTAGGCTCGGTGATCCTTCCGCCTCAGCCTTCCAAGTAACCGGAATTACAGGCATGCGCTACCACACCCGGCTGATTTTTTGATTTATTGTAGACATGAGGTCTCGCTGCCCAGGAAAAAAGGAATTTCTGGAGAGTTTGGTAATTTTCTCAAAAGTCATCCATCAAATTTAGTCATTTGAATAATTTATGTGTTTATTATTATTCTACTTTCGTGATTTCTGAACACATTTACAAGAGAAAAGAATACAAAGAGATTCTGCCATTGTGGCTTACAGTCTAATGGACGAGAGAAGACAGGTACAATCACACAAATGAATGCATTTTAATTCAAAAGTGGATGATCTCTAACTAGAAGAGCAAAAAAGAAAAGTAAACAAAATATCTAAATGTACTAACTGCTTCAAGTAGACACACAGAAAATATTTTGCCTTGAATGGGTAGGAAAAAAATTGCTATGATTTGTCCCAACTCAAACAATGGAATGTTCAGAACCTAATTTAACTTTATGTAAGTTTAGGCATTTATCCATTCACAATTGTTAAGTAAAAATAGAAGTTATTTGCATCATTTTTTATTATTAAACTTGCTATATGTTTTATTACTTCAGTTAACAAAATGTATCTAACATACAAGTGCTCTTAAACAGTTCTTTTTTCTTTTCCAGAAAAAAAAATGCAAAGGAAGCAAATATGTTGAAATAAAAGTAGCAAAAAAATACCTCACATATATTTGATTATTTCAAACTAATTTATCTTACTTGGCAATGACTTTTTTTTTTAAATTTCAGCACCAGAACTATAAAACAAATAAATAAACCTGCCAGATTCTTTCAAACTATCCTGTAAGCACAACACTTTTAAAGCTGTTAGATTATTTCTTATTGTGAATGCAGAAAGCCTAATATTTTTCACTGAAAAACTACACTAAATATTTTAAAAATAGGTGCAAATTTACAAGAAAATAATGAATATTATGTTGTTATAAAGGAATAAATAATTTTGTATATATTGATGGGAATAGTAAATTTTTTCTTCTTAGACTCCACTGTTCTTGTATTTAGGCCAAAAGGAATTTGCTATCAGTAAGACTTTAGCAAGTTCTAATATGTATTTTAGGATTTGCTACACTAGTTTTTCTTGTTATTCCTCTTACTTTCTTATGACTCACATAACATTTACCCAAATTAAAGTTGTACCTCTGAACTGAAAACATTTTCATCTTTAATAACAACAGTAAGACTAAGAATGGCCATAGAGCTTTCTGCTCTATGGCAAGAAAAGGGTATTTGCCTTCGTAACCTTTGACGACCATGACTCCGTGGATAAAATTGTCATTCAGAAATACCATATTGTGAATGGCCACAACTGTGAAGTAAGGAAAGCCCTGTCAAAGCAAGAGATGGCTAGTGCTTCATCCAGCCAAAGAGGTCGAAGTGGTTCTGGAAACTTCGGCGGTGGTCGTGGTGGTGGTTTCGGTGGGAATGACAACTTTGGTCTGGGAGGAAACTTCAGTGGTCGAGGTGGCTTTGGAGGCAGTCGTGGTGGTGGTGGATATGGTGGCAGTGGGGATGGCTATAATGGATTTGGTAATGATGGAAGCAATTTTGGAGGTGGTGGAAGTTACAATGATTTTTGGCAATTACAACAATCAGTCTTCAAATTTTGGACCCATGAAGGGGGAAAACTTTGGAGGCAGAAGCTCTGGCCCCTATGGTGGTGGAGGCCAATACTTTGCCAAACCACGAAACCAAGGTGGCTATGGTGGTTCCAGTAGCAGCCGTAGCTATGGCAGTGGCAGAAGATTTTAATTACTGCCAGGAAACAAAGCTTAGCAGGAGAGGAGAGCCAGAGAAGTGACAGGGAAGCTACAGGTTACAACAGATTTGTGAACTCAGCCAAGCACAGTGGTGGCAGGGCCTAGCTGCTACAAGACATGTTTAGACAATACTCATGTGTATGGGCAAAACACTCGAGGACTGTGTTTGTGACTAATTGTATAACAGGTTATTTTAGTTTCTGTTCTGTGGAAAGTGTAAAGCATTCCAACAAAGGGTTTTAAATGTAGATTTTTTTTTGCACCCATGCTGTTGATTGCTAAATGTAATAGTCTGATCATGACGCTGAATAAATGTGTCTTTAAAAAAAAAAAAAAGAAAAGAATGGCCATAGATATCTGGCAGAACTCTAGGCTAAAAATTAGAAAGGAATAATTATAAGTGGAGAAAAATGCATAAATACAACAGATAAGCGAAGATAAAAGTATTAGAATATCCTTATTAAATTATACATCTTATAATAGAAAAAAAGATGATCTGGTGAAAGTAAAAGTGGCAGACAGAGAAAGAGAAAATCTATGACTCAACTTCCCAAATCTCTTTAAGATTTTTCCAAACTGGAAAAGTAAGTTTTAAAAATTACTATTAAATTGGAATTATTAGGAAATTTAAAGTAACTATAATAAATATATGAAGTATACTAATGGAATAAATGGGTATCATGCAATAGCAAATAATTTAAGAAGAAAGATGGAAAATCTAAGAATGACTAATAAGAAAATTCTAGAAATCAAAATAATTATAATAGAAATGAAGAAACCTCAATGGGTCCATCCATAGATTGTACATGACTGGGGAAAGAATCAGTGAGATGAAGACAGATTGATAGAAACTTCTCAATCTGAAATACAAATAGGAAAAAAAATTAAACAGATCTTCAAAAAAATGTCAAATAATATCCAAAGTTGTAATATACATACAATTATAAAAAAGGTAAAAAGTTAAACAAAATAAATACTTAAAATTATAATAACTGAAAATTTCCCAAATTAATCACAAACACTAAGTAACTAGTAGTGGAAGCTCAAGGAAAATCAAGAAGTACAAACAAATAAACCAAACAATAACAAACAAAACCACAAGCAAGACAACAAAAAAACCCCCAAACCCAAGTCTTAGCTTTCAATATTCAAACTATAGAAAACTGAAACAAGATGGAAATCTTGAAAGAGGCCAAATGGGGAGAGTAGAAATCTTATCTATAGAGTTTTAAGAACAGAATTATGTTACATTTCTTGTCAGAAATTTTGTGGACAAACAGTTATATCAACCTAGAATTCTATATTGATGTTATTTTTCAAAATTGAAAGAGAAATAAAGACTTTCTCAGGCAAATAAACAAGATTCATTTCCAGAAGACTACCCTGAAAGACATATTAAAGGATTAATGGAAGTTTCTTATGGAGAAGAAAATGAGATAGGTCAGAAACTCAGATCTATAAAAATAAAAACAAGAAACGTAGAAGGCATTACTGTATTTTACAATTAAAGAGGGTCGTTCTCATATTAAATATTCTGATCACAATATTAAAAAATCAAAGAAATAAAAATAAAGGTAAAATATTATTTTATCGTTAATTATAGAACTACCACTTAAAATAATAATGCTAACAATATATTGGGTAATATAGCTTACAGGTCCGTGAAATGAATGACAGCAATGGGAAGGAGAAATTGGGAATACTCTTGTTCTGAGTTTCTGCACTACATGAAGCAGTACAGTGTCAACTGAAAGTGGCATCAGAATAGTAGGAAATATATCCTGCACATGCCAGGGTACCTATATCTTTTCAATAAAATACAGTTAGTATGCTAATGAAGGAGATAAAGTGGAATCATATAAAATGCTTATTTGAAGACAGAGAAGCCAACAAAAAAAGAGAAGACAAAAACAACTAACAAACACAGAGGATAGAAAACAGTAACAGAAATGGGAGATATTAATCCAATGATATTAATAATCGTGTTAAATGAGAATGGTCTGAAGACAGTTCCTATTATTGTAGATAAAACATGCACACACAAACACGTAAAAAGGGCCCAGCTGTATAATTTTAACCAAAAATAAGCACGCAAATAAACAAAGCAAAACAAAAAGTATATAATGACTTGGATACTTGATGTGTAAAGGAATGAAGAAAGAAATACCCTAAAAGAAGGCTACAGTAGTTACATTAATGTAAGACAAAAAAGTCTTCAGAACAAAAGCAACAAAAATTATCATGGATACAGAAGGAAATTGTGTGATGATAAGGGGGTCAATTCTCCAATGATATAGCAATCCTTAGCATATACATGTGTAACAACAGAGCATCAGAGCACATAAGACAGAAACTATTAGAACAGTAAGAAGAATAGATTGATCCATTATTACAGTTGAAAACTTCAACACTATTTTACCAGTATCTGATGAACCAAGTTGTCTAAAATAATTAACAATATAATTAACCTGTATAACACCATCTCTTGACTATATCCAACTGACATTTATAGAATATATCATTTCACAACAACAAAAACACATTCTTCTAAAGCTCGTTTGGAACATTCAGCAAGATAGACCACATGCTTGGCCATAAAATATACTTTCCCAAATTTAAAATAATAAAAGCCATGCTTAGTACATTATAATAAATGAGAAGTCAGAAACATAAAGATTTTGAAATATTTAAATATTTAAAAACATACTTTATATAACACATAGGCCAAATAAACAGTCTCAAGAAAAATTTAAAAATATTTTTAGCTACCGACATGAAGAATACACTTACCAAAGTTTGTGGGAAGCAACAAAAGCTGTGTTTAGAGGAAATTTTATAGCATTGAAAGCACATATTAGAAAAGAAGATAGATCTTAAATCAACAATCAAAGCTTCAGCTTTAGGAAACTAAAGAAAAAGGAGAAAGGTAAGCCAAAACAAGAAGAAAATAGATAGTAAAAATTAGAGCAAAAAGTCAATGAAACTGCAAATAGAATCAGTAAAGAAAATAAATGTAATAAAATCTGGTTATTGGAAAAGAACAATAAAACTAATAAAGCTCTTGCCAAGATAACCAAGCTTAATATATATAACTCAATTACTTTCTTAGATACCAGTATTGAATAATTGACATTTTAAAAAAGAAATATTTAGGTATATGTCTAACAATACGTATAGGACCTACATGAGGAAACTGCTAAACTCTAAAGAATTTTTTTAAAAACTCAAAATATGGAGAGATAGTCCATGCTCTTGGTGATAAAGTTTTAATATTAAGAGGTCATTTCTTCCCAACATAATCTATAGAATCAATGTAACTCCAATCAAAGTTTTAGCAAGTTTTTTTGTGTATAACAATAAATAGATATATAGGTTTATATAGAAATTTGTTATAAACTAAACTATGTTCCTTCAACATTTATATGGTATAACTTTAGCCCCTAATGTGACTGTATTTGGAAACAGGGCCTTTAAAGAGGTAATTAAACTTAAAGGAGGTCATAAAATAGGGGGCCTAATTCATTAAGACTGGTGTTCTCATAAGACAAGACACAAGGTTTTGCAAGCACAGAAAATAAAATGGATATAGCAGGAAGATGTTCATCTGTAAACCAGTAAAAGAGGTCTCAGGAGAAACCAAACCTGCTAAAACCTTGATATTGGATTTCCAACTCTCAGAACTATGAGAAAATAAATTTCTGTTGGTTAAGCAACACAGTCCATGGTATTTTCTTATGGCAACCCTAGCAAACTAATACAGAATTCAAGAATTCAGAACCAATACAATATTGAAGAACAGTTGAAGCGCTGATCCAACCAAACCTCAGTACTTGCCAGAAAAGCCACCGTAAGCAAGTCAATGTGGTATTGGTGATAGAATAGACAATTAGATCAATAGAGCAAAATAGAAGGTCCAAAAGTAAGCCAACACAATAGAGTTGCCTTATAAAGACAATTCAATAATATAAAGCATTGACTTTTCAGCAAATAGTGCTAGAACAATTGAGCATAGACATACTAAAAAAAAAGGGATAGGGATATAGATATAGAACTTTCAGCCTTCACAAAAATCAATCCCAACTAGTTCATGGGCCTAAATGTAAACTATAACACAATAAGAATCATAGAAGATAAATAGAAAAAAATTGAAATGACCTTGTGTTTGCTGATGAGTTTTTAGATATTTTATTAAAAGGCATAATTCATTTTAAAAAATTGAGAAATTGACTTTTGTTAAAACTAAAATCTTCTGCTCACAAAGACCCTTAATAAAATATAAAAATAAAAATAGACATAGATTGGGAAAAAAATGTAAAAATGTTTGCAAAACACCTATCTAATAAAGGACTTATTAACAACGTATCCTAAAAACTGTTAAAACTCTACAATAAAAGACCACACAACCTAATTAATAAATGATAAAATAATCTCAACAGAGATCTCACTAACGAAGATATATACATGATGCATAAGCATATAAAAAGATGTTCAAAATTGTTTTTCATCAAGTTAAAACAAGGTGATACCACAGTCCACTTATTAGAATGTCTAAAACCCTAATTACTTAAAATGCCAAATGCTACCAAGGATTCAGAGAAATATGAACTCTCATTTATTGCTAATGATAATGCAAAAACTTAATTTAATAAGTGGCAATGGCACTTTGGAAGAGATTTTCAGTTTCTTACAAAGGGAAAGGCCATTAATAACTGACTGAATAAAGAAAATATGATACGGATACACCAAGAAATACTACACAGCCATAAAAAACAATAAAATTATGTCCTTTTCAGCAATGTGAATGGAGCCTGAGAACATCTTCTTAAGTGAACTATCCAAGAAACAGAAAACCAAACACCACATGTTCTCATTTTACATGTGAGAAATAAGTGGATGTAAAGACGAAAAAAACAGTCTGGGAACACTAAAAATGGGGAGACAGAGAGGGAGGCAAGGGTTCAGAAACTACTTATTGGGTACAATATTCCCTATTTGGGAAATTGGGACACCTTAAAACCAGTCTCTACCAGTACACAATATGCTCACGTAGCAAACATGCACTTGTGTGCCCTGAATCTAAAATGAAATTTAAAAATATGTATAAAAAGAATGCTAAAGACCGAAAGAAGGCAAAGACTAACAGCTATAAAAACTACACATAGGCACTATACTCTGCTTGATAACATTGTTTCCCAGGGGGTAGGGGGTAGAAGTTCCAATGCCGCAGTATATTTATATTGTATTTCAATAATGAAATACATTGTATGTGGTGGCAAGTAGTGTTTTCATTTTGGCGTGGATGGTTTTAGGCAAATAGAAGGTGCGAATGATGTGTTTAGTAATGGAATAACAACTATATGAATTCATGTTTAGCTTAATATAGAGACTGATGTATGGAGAGAGAGATAGACACACCAGTGTATATTTGTTCAAATTTGTATATGCATATAAACATGAGTAGCATAGACACATAGATTCACTTGCTGTGTCAGATGAGAAACACATTCTACTAGCAATATATATTCCTAACACTCAAATCTTGGCTTTCTCAAGTTTTAGGTAATTAAATACAACTTGAAAATTTGTTTAATGAGGAAAAACAAAACAAACAACTATTAACAATGAGTCTACAGAACGGAAGAAACAATTTAAATAGAATATCCCCAAATACTAACATACACATGTTTGGAATACAAATTCAATGTGGATAATTAAGTCAGAAGACCAAATGAAGGGATAATCATTGCTGAGAGACAGATCTGAAAAAATCATCTAATTGTGCCTATCTCTTCTGAAGTCCACGTTCAGTGACTTCACATTGGTAGCTATGACTGGGTATCAATAACTATTTTCACCACAAAAATTAGCCAACACTAAGCATCAAGGCTTATTTTTCAGAGATCTGCTTTACAAGTATATATTGACTTAAACATCACAGTTGATTGATTGCAAAAAGCAAATGTGAAAATTCAGTTTTCTTCCATTAAACCAGATAGGAAATAGAATTTCCAATGTTAAAATATTGTCATATTTTGGAATATTGCTCATGTGTTGCTTTGTATTGAAAGATTTAGTTATCCTTTGTATGTAAATTTAAAAATATATTTATGTTAACATTCAATAATTTCATTACTATTATTCTTAAAAGAATAATTATTTTTGTATTTTCTCAGTTTTAATTTTGTTGAATATTAATAAATATAATACACATTTTAAAAGTCTTTGGGGCACTCATTAATACTAAAAAAAGAAAAGAGCTGGAGATCACATAGTTTGAGAACCATTGGACTAGGGCACATAACAGAAAGGTTTCATTTGGATAGGCAAAGAGTATGAATACCTCTACTGATTTCCTTTCTTTTTTTTTTTTTTTTGAGTTGGAGTCTCACTCTGTCGCCCAGACTGGAGTTCAGGGGCCGCTCCCTGCCACCGCAGCCTCCACCCACCGGGCTCTGGCGATCCTTCTGCTCAGCCTTCTGAGTAGCTGGAACTACAGGCGCGCGCTACCACGCCCGGCAATTTTCTGATTTATTGTAGAGATGAGGTCTCACCAAGTTGCCCAGGCAGGTCTCGAACCCATGGGCTCAGGCAGTTCACTCACCTCAGCCTCCCAAAGTGCGGGATTACAGGCTGAGACACGGAACCCGGCTTGATTTCTTTTCACATAATACACAAGCTTACACACACACTTCCTTAAACTCATGCCACAGAAAAGTGTTATTTTCATTTTTGATTATATCAATATTTAATGTTTATATTTTTGAGTATTTTAAGTTGTGTTTTTTTCTTTTTTTTTTTTTTGAGCTGGAGTCTCACTCTGTCGCCC
>NW_007256145.1:254577-258063 GCF_000164805.1 Carlito syrichta | reverse complement strand
CGGCTAATTTTTTTGATTTATTGTGAAGATGAGGTCTTGCCTGCCAGGCGGCTCAGGCAGTCCACTCACCTCAGCCTCCCAAAGGTGCAGGATTACAGGCTGAGCCACCAAGCCGGGCTTAAATTGTGTTTCTTATCAATTAACTGTCTTCCAGTTTGCTTTTTTGTGTTTCTCACTCATTCTTTGTACATTTTACTATTTTCTTCCCTTCTTTGTAATTATGTCATATATTGCTATTCATATTTTTCTATTAGCTTTAAAGTTATACATTCTTCTTATGAGAACTTTTGTCCTCTTTCTCCTCCTCCTATTTCTTCTACTTTTCTTTCTTATTCTTCTTAATATTTTGATTAAAAAACATTATTTTACATTTGCCACATATTTACTCTATTAATTTTCCTATCTTCTTCAATTCTAGTTTCCTTCTATAGTCAATTTCCTTCTGCCTGGACTACTCCCTTTGATATCTCTTTAGTACAACTTGAAAATATATTCTCCCAGATTGTTTTTTTTAACTTGTCTTTATTTCTTTTATTTTTCTTAAAATGTCTTTTGTCACCTTTATTATTTTTGAATATTTTTGCTGGATGTATACTTCTAGATGGAGAAGTTTTTTCAGAATTTTGATATTGACATTTTATTATTCTCTGCCTTTTGTTTTTTTCTATTGATGAACCAATTTCAGTCTAGGTTTTTTGTTTTGAGTTGGAGTCTCACTCTGTTGCCCAGACTGGAGTGCAGTGGCTGCTCCCGGCCACCGCAGCCTCGACTTGCAGGGCTCTGGCAATCCTTCCACCTCAGCCTTTCAAGTAGCCAGAATTACAGGCATGCACTACCATGCCCGACTGATTTTTTGATTTATTGTAGAGATGAGGTCTCGCTGCCCAGGCGAGTCTCGAACCCGCGGGCTTAGGCAATCCACTCACCTCAGCCTCCCAAAGGCATGGGATTACAGGCTGAGCCACCGAGCCTGGCTCAGTCTAGGTTGTATTCCTTTGAAGATATTCTCTTATTTGTTCTTGGTTGTTTTAAAAATTTTTTCTTTGCATTTTATTACAGACTCTTATCCTTTCTTTTCTACCTGTCATTTATTTGCAGCTCTTAGTTTCATGCTGTATATTTTCTTCTGATTTATGCTCTCTTCAGCTGTGTCTAGTATGCTGTGAAATGTATGCACTGAGTCCCTTATTTCCATTATTTTTTTCAATTGACTCGGTATTTATTTTATCTGTAATGACTCGGTATTTATTTTATCTGTGAAGGATTGAGATCATGGGGAGCTGTATTTAATAACTGTTGATAGCAAGTCTGTTTGAATTTACCCTTACTTCTTCCTAGGTGAACTTAGAAAGGTCATGGTCCACAAATTCTGTGAACTTATTTGAAATGTGACATATTTCAATTCTGCACAATCATCCAGTGGTTTTAGAATGAAAGGGCCTTAAACTCCAGGATCACTTACCTTGGTCAGCAGTTTTAAGACATTGTCTAGCAGTTTTGATGCTTATCCTATTAAAACACAAGGTCTTTTTATCTTGTCCTCTAATCTGAGCAGGTTTGTGATGATCTCATTCAATAAAGTGTAAAGCAAAGTGAAACTGTGACTTCTGAGGTTAGTATATAAAATACCATGCTGTCTCATCTTGTCAGCTGATACTGGCACTTTTGGAGTACTGAGCTGCTTTGCAAAATTATTATAACCCAAGACAATAATGCAAGAGAGACTACATTAACCACTGTGGTCAATAGTCTCAAAAGCTCCAAGCCTTCCATACATTCCCACAAAGACACCTGATCAAGAAATCTATGTTATGATTTCTACAATAATTTTCTTGGATCCTTAAGAGCAGCCCATCACCCAGCCAAATTTCAGCCTAGTGGCCTCTGCCAAGGCCAGATGAAACAAATTAATCACTCGGGCATATTGCTGTTTCCTACCATGTGGAACAGAAGAATTATGGTGATAGAATTCCTGATTGATATAATTGGCATACATAGTAAAATAGTTGTCATTTTAAGCCACTAAGTTTGAGGTAGGTCATAATGAAATGAGATAAATGCACACCTCTTTCTTTCCATAAGCCCTAGTCTCGTAATTCTTGACTATGTTGTTAGTTCTTTAATTCCTCAAGAATTTTGACTAACATTTTTTCCAGATATTCAGATATCCTCTATTAGAGAATTGATTCAAATGAGCTTGTTTGCAAATAAATAAATAAACAAATAAAACCATGATTTCTGTATTGCTTGCATACTTCTTTTTATCTATTTTTGTTTCTACAGAGAATACTTTCCTTGTAAGTTCTACAACTTCAAGTGCTGTATTCTAATGTTTTCTAATTATAGTTCTGCTTCCTCTTGTCTCATTTATGTCTAAAACAATTTTCAATAGTTGCAGCATCTAAATAAATAGAAGAGAGAGTTTTCTGTTACCAAACAATCATCAAGAAACAATTATTAGAATTTGTTAAACAGTATCATTTCAAATTTGAAGCATTCCACTTACAGAGTATAAAATAAGTAGGGATAATTAACTTAAATTGATAACGTGGAGATGGGAACAAGATGGCAACAGCATAGGTGGACTTGTGAGATTCTCCAAACGTGAGTTCCCAAAAGACTCTTACTTTTCTTTCCCCATCCCCCAGCCCACCACCAGCCGCACTGGTCCGAGGTCCAGGGACCTTCAGTCCCACGCAGGGCCAGATATTGCGGCCCCCTGCTGCTGCTATTCCATCATGTGCATGGGAGTCTCGGATCTGAGCTTCCTCTCTGGCTATACTGTCTCCCACCCGGCAACCAGCACCAAGCCGCCAGTCACTCAGGGAGGCTCTGGGCACCCACCCCTCAGAGACACTGGTCCCATTCCTGGCTGAAGTACTCTGTGGGGGGCCCAGGGCCACTCTCCCTGCTCACCACCTGCCCTTTGGAGCTTTGGAGCTCTGGAGCTCTGGGCCCACCCTGACTGAGGCACTCAGCGTGTGACTCCAAGCTGGGGGACCCAGACAAGTGGAGAGAAACGGATCTTCAAAAACTGCCTCGGCCATTCTCCAGGCAGACTTCCATTGCCCCGCCCACCTATCAACAAACCCTACCTCAGTTCCTAAGGTAACGTCGCAAAATAGGAGACAAATCCCCCAGAGAGCTGACTAACAACAACAACAAAAAACCCAAACTGCAAGTAAATCTAGCTGCCTACAATGAAAAACAAAGGGGAGAGGTCAGAGATCAGAGCTAAAGTGACTTTAGTCTGATCACTTATTTTGACTTATGATTTTATCATTTTGACTGTCTGTTTTGATTACGTTTATTGTTTGCCTTCTGACTTACACTGTTTCTTGATTTTATTGGTCTGTCTCTGTGTAACTATCAGTATTCTTTAGGGAATCTTTCTTACATGTCTTTTTTCACTTTTTTCCAGCCTTGTATCTCTTTCTCACCTGATAGTGGTATGTATGTCTGTTTTCCCTCCTGCTCTTCTCTCTT
>NW_007256145.1:253164-254518 GCF_000164805.1 Carlito syrichta | reverse complement strand
AATCAGCATATACATTCTGAGCCACAGCTTCCCTCTCAATAAAACCTCAAAATTACAAAAAGTACAGATTGCAGCCTACACTCCAACCTCAAAAGTGAACAAAGCCAGAAGACCCTCATAAGGAAGAACAGGGTATTGCAGAAGAGAAATAAAAGCAACCCCACCTTCTCTCAAAAACAGAATTAAAGAAGGGGAGGGAAAGAGGGAGAGAGAGAAAAATCTACACAAATGAAGAAAAACCAAAAGAAGAGTATGGGTCTCTCCCAGACCACTGAGAGGGCAGACACTGAGAAAACTGACTTCAGAATGCAAACAATGAAGAGCCCCCAGAATGAAGGGTCTCAAACTATAAACCTAGATATCAAGACATTAAAGGAGAGATTAAAAAGAATTGTGGAGACACAAGAAACTAGGAAGGAGCTAATATCTGAGATAACAGTAATAAAGAATACTGTGAGTGAAATAAATAACAAACTGATAAGCATGGAAAGCAGAATTACCCAAGCAGAAGAAAGAATCTCAGAGCTTGAGGATCAAAATATAGAACTAACCCAAACGCTTAAAAACACAGAAAATAAGCTCAAAAAGACAGAACAAAACCTTCAAGAGATGAGCGATTACTTCAAGAGACAGAGCCTAAGAATAACTGGCCTTCCTGAGGCAGAAAGAGAGACAGAGACCACACTGGAACAAACCTTCCATGAGATCATTCAAGAAAACTTCCCTTATCTAATCAGTGATGCAAAAATTCAAACACAAGAGATTCAGAGAACCCCCGCAAGACAACAAATGAGAAGACCAACTCCTAAACACATAATAATTTGCCTAAACAAAGTAGGCATAAGGCAGGGTCGGTGGCTCAGCCTGTAATCCCGTGCCTTTGGGAGGCTGAGGTGAGTGGATTGCATGAACCCACGGGTTCGAGACCCGCCTGGACAGCAAGACCTCATCTCTACAATAAATCAAAAAAACAGTCAGGCATGGTAGCACATGCCTGTAATTCCACCTACTTGGAAGGGTGAGGCAGAATGATTGCTGGAGCCCAGCAGGTCGAGGCTGCAGTGGCCGGGAGCAGCCACTGCACTCCAGTCTGGGTGACAGAGTGAGACTCCAACTCAAAAAACCAAACAAGCAAACAAACAAACAAACAACTAAAAAAACAAAGTGGGCATAAAAGAAAAAATCCTAAAGGCAGCGAGAGAAAAAGGCCAGATCACCTACCATGGAAGACCAATCAGAATAGCAGCAGATTTATCTATAGAAACCCTGCAGGCTAGGAGAGCTTGGAGCCCTATCTTCAAAGTCCTAAAAGATAAACAATTTCAACCAAGAATAACCTACCTGGCGAAGCTTA
>NW_007256145.1:252330-253086 GCF_000164805.1 Carlito syrichta | reverse complement strand
TTCTTCACAAGAGTGCAGGGAAAAGAGTAAAATGCACAAAAACCAACCCCAAAACCAAAAGAAAGACAAAAAAAAACCAAGTGGAAGAACAACAACTCTATAAGAACTCTATGATAGGGATGAACTCTCACATTTCAATAATTAGCCTGAATGTGAATGGACTAAATGCACCACTGAAAAGATATAGAATGGCAAAATGGTTAAAATATAACCAGGCAACCATATACTGCCTTCAAGAGACCATCTCACTAGAAAGGACATACACAGACTCAAAGTAAGAGGATGGGAAACAAATTTTCAGGCAAATGGAACACAAAAGAAAGGAGGAGTCGCAATCTTAATTTCAGACAAAATACCATTTAAGCTATCAAAAATTAAAAAAGATACAGAGGGCTACTACATAATGACAAAAGTTTCACTCCATCAACAACAAATATCTATCCTAAACATATATGCACCCAACATAGTAGCACCAACTTTCATAAAGCAACTTCTAGGAAAACTAAAGAAAGATATTGACTGTAACACCATCATAACTGGGGACTTTAATACTCCACTCACAACCCTAGACAGATCATCAGGACAAAAAATCAGCAAGGAGATCTGGAATCTCAATGTGACTCTGGACCAAATGGATTTAATTGATACCTACAGAACAGTCCATCCAAAGACCACAGAATACACATTCTACTCATTACTGTATGGAACGTATTCTAAGATCGACCACATAATTGGCCATAAATCAAGCATAAGCAA
>NW_007256145.1:237360-252173 GCF_000164805.1 Carlito syrichta | reverse complement strand
CCCCAAAACCCACAAAGACATGGACACTAAACAGCATGATGCTAAACAACTCCTGGGTCAATGATGAAATCAAAACAGAGATCAAAAGATACCTGGAACTGGGCTCGGTGACTGAGCCTATAATCCTGCACCTTTGGGAAGCTGAGGTGAGTGGATTGCCTGAGCCCGTAGGTTCGAGACCCGCCTGGGCAGCGAGACCTCATCCCTACAATATATCAAAAAATCAGCCAGGTGTGGTAGTGCATGCCTGTAATTCCAGCTACTCAGAAGGCTGAGGCGGAAGGATTGCCTAAGCCCAGCAGGTTGAGGCTGCGGTGGCCGGGAGCAGCCACTGCACTCCAGTCTGGGTGACAGAGTGAGACTCCAACTCAAAAAAACAAAACAACAACAACAACAAAAAGATACCTGGAAACAAATGAGAATGAAGAAACATCTTACCAAAATCTCTGGGATGCCTTAGAAGCTGTAGTAAGAGGGGAATTTATATCCCTACTAGCACACATGAAGAAAATGGAAGGAACACAAATTAACAGCCTAACAAGCCACCTAAGGAAGCTGGAAAAGCAAGACCACAAAAACCCTAATTTCAGCAGAAGAATCCAGATCACCAAAATAAAACCCAAATCCAGGACATAGAAGACAAAAAGTTACTATAAAAAAATCAATGAAACAAAAAGCTGGTTCTTCGAAAGTATAAACAAGATCGATGGTCCCCTAGCTAGACTGACCAAGAAAAAATGAGCAAAAACCCAAATAATCACAATCAGAAACACATCTGACCCTGAAGAAATACAAAAGATCATTAGAGACTACTACGTACACTTGTATGAAAACAAACTTGAAAACCTTAAGGAAATGGAGGACTTTCTGACATCACACAATCTACCGAGGTTGGAACAAGAAGAAATTGAGACCCTAAATAGACCAATAACAATCAAGGAAATTGACTATGTAATAAGGAAACTACCTACAAAAAAAGCCCTGGTCCAGATGGCTTTCCAGCAGAATTCTACAAGACATTTAAGGAGGAGCTGATACCAATCCTACTGAAGGTATTCCTCGCGATTGAAAAAGATGGAACTCTTCCGAAATCATTTTACGAAGGCAACATGACATTGATACCCAAGCCAGGTAAAGATCCAACAAAGAAAGAGAACTATAGGCATAGATGCTAAAATTCTCAACAAGAGCCTAGCAAACCGGATTCAACAATACATCACAAAAATCATCCATCATGACCAAGTAGGCTTCATTCCTGGGATGCAAGTCTGGTTCAACATTCATAAAACCATAAATGTAATTAAATACATCAACAGATGTCAAAACAAAAACCACGATTATATCATTAGATGCAGAAAAAGTTTTTGATAAAATCCAGCACCCCTTCTTGATAAAAACCTTCGAAAATCTAGGCATACGGGAACATACCTCAAAATAGTAAAAGCCATCTATGAGAAACCCACAGCCAGCATACTCCTAAATGGACAAAAATTGGAAACATTTCTCCTGAAAACTGGAACAAGACAAGGATGCCCACTCTCATCCCTCCTGTTCAATATAGTATTGGATGTCCTGGCTCAAGCAATCAGAGAAGAGAAGGCAATCAGGGGTATCCAAATAGGAAAAGAGGACAAACCAGGTGGTATCACATTACCAGACTTCAAACTTTACTATAAAGCTACAATCATCAAAACAGCTTGGTATTGGCACAGGAACAGGCATATAGATCAATGGAATAGAGTTGAGATTCCAGAAACAAAACCTCAATTTCTCAACCAACTCATCTTCGACAAAGCCTCCACCACCTACCACTGGGGAGAGGAGAACCTATTCAGTAAATGGTGCTGGGAAAACTGACTGACCACATGCAGAAGATTGAAACAGGACCCCTATCTATCCCCATGCACAAAGGTTAACTCCAAATGAATCAGAGACCTAAGTGTAAAACCTCAAATCATAAGAACCTTAGATAATGAAGGACATACCCTCATGGAAATCAGAACTGGCATCCAATTCCTGAACAAAGCTCGAAACCCACATGTCATAAGAGAGAAGATAGATAAGTGGGACCTTATTAAACTGACAAGCTTCTGCAAAGCCAAAGAAACCATCAAGAGAGCAGGGACACAGCCTACAGACTGGGAAAGAGTATTTGCCAACACCAAGTCTTACAAAGGATTAACATCTTGTATCTACAAAGAACTCACATGTGCTGAAAAGAAAAAAAAAACAAACAACCCCATTATAAAATGGGCAAAATATATAAACAGACACTTCACAAAGGAAGACATCCGAGCAGCCAACAAACTCATGAAGAAATGTTCAACCTCACTAATCATCAGGGAGATGCAAATCAAAACCACACTGAGATACCACCTAACTCCAGTCAGAATGGCAATTATCAACAACTCAAAAAATAGCAGCTGTGGGAGAGGGTGTGGCAAAAAGGGAACACTTCTACAGTGTTGGTAGGAGTGTAAACTAGTGCAACCTCTGTGGAAAGCAGTGTGACGATTCCTAAAAGCTCTAAATATCAACCTCCCATATGACACCGCAATCCCCCTACTGGGGAAATATATCCTGAAGAACTCAAATCACTCTATAAAAAAGATACCTGCACACATATTTTTATCGCAGCATTGTTCACCATAGCAAGAACCTGGAAACAACCATGCTGCCCATCAAAAGAGGACTGGATTAAAAAATGTGGTACGTATACATGATGGAATACTACGCAGTCATAAACAAGAACAAAATTATGAATTTCACAGCAACCTGGATGGAACTGGAGTCTATAATACTGAGTGACCTCTCACAAAAACAAAGATCCGAGTATCACATATTCTCACTCATATAATGGACCTTGAACATCCAATGTAATACTATAAGAAAATGACTGACAGTAGTGGGAAACTATGGAGGGGGGAGATGGGATTAACGGTAGCAAATATCTGTCTGGGGACGGGGAGACACCTCTTATCAACAGGGTGCCTGAATGAAATGTATTTGTATACCTAACCCTTAACTGTACCCCACAACATCATAATAAAAAATATTGATTAAAAAAAATTGATAACATTACCAACTTTCAAAATGTGCTTTAATTCTAAAGCAGGAAAAAAAAAGACAAGTTGTTTTTGGTAAAGTAAATAAGGGTCAGAATGGAAAAGAATTGGGAGGCAGAAAAAGACAACCAGGTAAAGAAAATGAGTCAAATCAACACTTGGGAGGTGTTCATCAGGGAAAAACATTCTTGGGACAACTTGAGGTTCACTAGGCTGTGGCCTGAGTGCCATTGTTTGTTTAACTTTGAAATAATAATTACTTGAATAGTCAGTATTTATAGTATTTAACATATCGATGTCTTTATGCCTTCAAAAATTTTATTCTGAAAACTATGTTCTACAGAACCTAGTCAGGAGTACATTTTTGAAAAGTGTAGCATAAAAAGATTACAGCAATATTACCCTTAATGCAGGTTAGTTGAAACCAAAATAATGTTTGATTTGTGTAGTAGGAATTTATTCTTTTTAAAGTAAATGCTTCATAAATATCAATGAGATAACATTGTTATTATTCAATAAACAAAAAAACATATGTATTATGAGCTCTAGTTCTGCAAATGCAAATCCCTTAGTAGATTTCTATGTTAAGATATTGGTCAATTTTTAGGGAACATTTTCCATTTCAGTGTAAATCTATTTGATATCATATTAGATAGTAAATTCAAACCTCATTTTAATATTTATACCCATAGCCACACTTTATCATTTAAATGTAAATATGAATAATATACTGTTATATATAATGATATTAATAATATGTAACAATATACTATATATAACTGACCCAATAATTTATGTTGTATAATTCTTTTTGCATATGAAAGATTGCTTCTATTTTTCTCTATTTGTTCCTTTTACCTCTGCTAAGATTATAATCTTATTAGAGTCCATTTAATTTGGAACCAGTGGAGCACTTGAGTTGCTATGTGTCTGAATTATCACATCACCTTAATGGAAATACGGTGATTTTTTTCCTATTGGTAAAGCATCATTTTTTTTTTAATTTGGAGTCTCACTCTGTTGCCCAGGCTGGAGTGCAGTGGCACACTCATGACCACCACAGCATAGTCCTGCTGGGCTCAGGTGTTCCTTCTGTCTCAGCCTTCCAAGTAGCTAGAACTACAGGAGTGCACTACCATGCCTGGCTAACTAAGTTTTTATTTATTGTAGAGATGAGGTCTTGCCAAGTTGCCTGGGCTGGTCTTGAACCTGCAGGCTCACACAATCCACGCACCTCAGCCTCCCAAGATGCTGGGGTTACAGGCTGAGCCACCGAGTCCGGCTAGCATCATTTTTAAAAATAAGATGTTTTTATATTTTATGAAGAAGTGCTAGAAAAGAAAATAATTTCTCATATCTTTTTTAGTCCTGTGTATAACTTTTCTGAAAACACGAGTATCTTTAAATGTTTTAATTGAACATGGCAGACAACTTGACAAGACATTTTAGACAAAGAGACAATAACCTGAATGCCAAACTTAATCAGTCATGTATTAGTAATGTAACCTCAACCATGTTACTAGTGCTCTCTGAGTCTCAATTTTTTCCCTCTGTAATGTAAGGATAATGAAAATTACTCATGAGGTTATTGCTGAAGGATAATGTATGTAAAAAACCCATAGCACCAACATGATCAATAAATGCAGTAGTCCTCTCTGCACATGATTAAAATATGAAGACTTCTTGCAGGACAAGATGAAGGACCTAAAATAGTTTAATGGATCTAGTGCTGTGCCCATTTAATCTCTGATCAAAGCATAATTTAATGATTAACCTCCATGCTTACATGACTAATTTTGAGCAGTTTCAAAATAGTGAGAAATAAGGAAGAAACAATTGCTCCAAACACTGTATTTATTTACTTAGTCATTTATTTGAGTTTAAGTTTCACTCTGTCACTCAGGCTGGAGTACAGTGGCATGATCATGGCTATTGCAGTCTTGACATATTCAGGAGATCCTTCCACCTCAGACTTCCAAGGAACTGGAACTACAGGCATGGGGCACCATGCCAGACTAATTTTTTTTGTTGTTTATACCGTAAGAGATAAAGTCTTTCTGAGCTGCCCTAACTGGTCTTGAACCCCTGGACTCAGGTAATCCTCTTGCATCCACCTTCCAAATTACTGGGATTACAGGTGTGAGCCACTGTACCTGGCCAATCCTTGTGTTTAATTGTTTGTGGAATTCTCATTTTTCATTGCTTGATGGCACCTTTGATAGCTTACATACCTTTGCTTGTTCTGATATAATAGTCTATATAACTTAAAATGCTAAACTCAAAGTTGATTTAAATCTCATTTCCTCTCCTTACCTATGGAAAGAGTTGAACATTGATTCAAGGGATCTGCACAGGGAGTAATGTAGTTTACTGTGCTCTCCTCTCTTTTTCCAATTCTAGAACCTTGATACAGAAGCATGTTTCTGGGAGAGGGTGTGGTATGCCTCTGAGAATAATATTCCGTTTCACAAACAGACTCTAGTTCAATCAGTCTCCATGAGAAAACTGATACTTTCTAGTAAGCATTTTAGAAATGGGTACTTTTAAATCAGTTATCACAATGACTGGCGGGCACTGTGGGCAGTGGTCAAAGTTGGTAGACAGCCTACCATGGATGAAATACTATCTCACAATAATTATCTTGCATGACTCTAGTCTGGGGTTAATCTCATCATATATGTATAAATCTCTATAGTACTTTAGCATGAAATGATATTTAGAAGTTTTACAAGAAGTTGAATGAAAATTCTAATAATTTAGAGGAGGTTATTGTGAAGTGAAAAAGTTAAATATTAGAAAACTATTATTGATATTATTGAATAAATTATTCATCTTGTGCATTCTGCTTCCTCAATGTGTAATTTCAATACTGACATATTGGCACTGAGTCATTAATTTCACCTTTGTCTTATATGTTTCATTATTATTACTGATACATTGTTGATACACTTTAGTGTCTCTTGATGTTTTGTTGACAATACATATAAAACACATCATGTTCTACAAAACAGTTTTGAAAATCTAGCAACAGTAGTGGCAACATATGAATGTTATTTACTACTTATTTTCAAGATTCTAATGATTGTTTTGCTTTGACTATTTAGTTTTATCTATATGTTATTTTCATTTTAATTAAATAGAATCTAATTTAAAAGTATCAAAAATTATTACACAGTATTTATAATAGCATAGGATTTGGGATATCATTTTCCTGATTTTTCCTGTGTTGAAGAATTAAAAATAAAAGAAAAAATAATGACAAGGAATTGTTTTAATCAATCTCTGTTCATTGTCACTCTTTCACAAGCTATTGCTATCATGTCATTGTTTTTCTTATATAAGGGTGAGTAAAAATACTGCTCAAATTTAATGTCTTAAAACAATAGAGTTTTAGGCTTATAATTATTTTGACTATGAATATGAGCAGAATGCAAACAGATGGCTTATATCTAATCCATGGTATTCTGACCTTGGCTAGACTGGTTCAAATGAAGAGAATGCTATGATAACTCAACCAGTGATATATATCTGGGGTCTTGGCTCTGGTCTTTGCTGGAAATATGGTTTCTTCTCCATGTGTCATCTACTGGAGCTGAGATATTCAAGATGGCTTCTTTATTCACTTGTCTGACACCTCTACTATGATAAATATATAGCATCTGTGAGCTGGCAAGAAATATACATGTAGTTGCATATACTCTCCAATATGCCTAGCTTAATCTTCCTTACAGTTTGGCAGACCAGAATAGTCAATCTTCTTACATGGAGAATGACATCCACAGAACAGCTCCAAGAGACTAAGGCAGAAGTCTTGTGTGTTCTTATGACCTATATTCAGAAGTTTTTTAGTTTTACTTCTGGCATATTCTGTTGGTTAAAGAGGAATAGCCCAGATTCAATGAGGAAAGGACTGACACAGGGCATGAAAAGAAAGAAAAATGGTTCACTGAGATTAGAGAAGAGATAGGAAAGGTATATCTTTGAAATTACTACCACAGTATCCATGCTCGTCTGTTCTGGCCCTTTCATGGATGAGTTATTTGAAGTGTCTTGTTTAGCCACCTCCCTATACAGTTCACTGATTTGAAAGATGGAGCTTTCTAAATATGCTCTACTACTAATTGTCTCCTTCAACCAAGATGTTCCTTTGCATCTCACTTTTTATAGGATTCCATTATTGGGCAGGTACTCTCTTAGGAGACATGCCAGTGATATGGTTCAAAGCTATCCTCTGATGTGTCCCCTTAACTGATGCAAAACTCAAGCATCCTTTCCAGGCCAAATTGTGAAGTACATCAGTGTAACAGCTTTTTTTTTTTCTCCTTAATTCTCCTTATTCTCTCTCTCTTTCTCTCCCCATCTCTTCCTCCTCTCTCTCACTCTCTTCTCTCTACTCCTCCTTCTCCTCCTCCTCCTCCTCTATCCTCTCTTTAGTTTTACCAAATTTTTCTCCTCCCCAACAAATACTGACCCCAGCTAGACCCAATGGCAGAACAAATATTCTACTTAAGCCAACATGTAATCTCTAGGTATGAGTTTTGTAAAACTCTCCTCATTTGTCCTCCAGTAAAAGATACTTCTACATTTCCCATTTAGAAATACTTTAAAAAATTTTTTTATTTTACAGATGTGGGGTACAAATCAGAGTTAGGTATACAAATGTTCCTTATGCAGGTACCCTTGTTGATGAGGTGTGCCCCCCTCAGCAGTTTCCTACTACCCTTAAGCTCATCCCCCCACCCCCAGCAGTTTCCTACCATTGCCAATCCCTTTCTTGTAGTATTATGATAATTGCTCAAGGGGTCTGCTAATGAGTGAGAACATGTGATACTCATTGTTTCTGAGATAGATCACTCAGTATTACAGACTCTAAGTTCATCCAAATTCGCAGTGAAATTCATAATTTTAACCTTCATTATGACTGCATAATATGCATGTATATGTAACACATTTTTTTAATCCAGTCCTCTGTTGATGGGCAGTTGGTTCCATGTTTTTGCTATTGTTAATAATGCTGCAATAAACATGTGTGTGCAGATATCTTCTTCTTAGTAATTTCAACTCCTCTGGGTATATTCCCAGTAGGAGGATTGTGGGGTCATATGGAAGTTCCATTTTTGTATCTAGAAAAATATTTTCATTCTTAAAGAATATTATATTCACCAGATGGCTGAAAAATCACAACTCTTTTGACCCTTTCTTCTCTATTTCTTTCTTTTCCATTTCCACATCATTCTTCTTTCAGTATTGTACACAAGGGTTGTGAGCAGGAGGAGATTGGTTATGTATTATGATTGTGATGGAACCAGTTCTTCTGTCATACTTGGATGAGGATGTCTGGCCACAGTTATGGTAGCTTTTCAGAATGCTGATATTTGATGCCCTTGGTTTTCTTTTACCTGAAGTCTCTAATAGAAATTCCAGGGGAGGAAATATCCTTACTCAAAACTATGTTAGACAAATAACATGGTTTTTTGTCTACAGGTTCCTGATTTATAAAAATATTCTGATTGATTGGACTTATCATTCTTGGACAAAAGACCTAACAAGTTCTTTCCAATTATATGTTTATATAGACAGAGAGAATGGTACAAATAATTTTTAAGGAAAAATAAGAACCGACACAATATCTAATTAGATACAATAACACTCTGAGAGCAAACTGCTAGGATCGGGGGCTTAGTATATAGGCCTCGAGAAAATACTTTCTTCTTAAATAACAAGTTATTAAAGTAATTTAAGCAAGTGAAAAAGAAAAAAAATATGTTTTGTTTCCATCTTGCTTTCTTCAGGTAAATATTATATTGTCTTTTATTTCTTATTTTAACTTCTCACTTTATATAATATGCAAATTTTTAGTTAAAACAGAGTCATCTTGTATCATGTGCAATAATTGTTCAAGGGCTTTATTCCATTCTATTGGGACATAATCTTCCAGAGTTAACATGGAAAGCTTCCACTGATATTAGTGGGAATCACTTGTGCAAAGAATAAAGATGCTACATTTGAACGCATTTAATTCAGTTTGTAGTTGATGGAGCACAATGCATCACTACTGTCAGAAGTCATCAATTTTAGGATGGGTCAATGTAGAATGAAGTTATGAACTTTGGCTTAAGTGAAATGTCAAATCGTAACAAACAAATTACAAAGATATTAGTCATTTCTATTACATCTATTTATATGACAAGTGGAAATAGTATGATTATAAATGAATAAGATGCTATATTAGTTAGGAATCTTTTGTTTGCAAGTGATAGAAATCTAACATATTATTGGTTAGATTAAGATTGCCTGTGAGATAGGGAAAATTTAAAATAACAGTTGTCTAATAAGATAAGAGTTTACTTATCTTTTATAGCCACATAGTTCAGGGTTGGTATAGTCGCGCCAAAATTATCAGAGGACCATCCTCCTAACATTTTGTACCAACAACTTAATGCCTGACTTCCACCTTCTGTGTCTACATGACTGCTTGAAACCCTCTACATATATTCACAATATATCCGGTAAAAAGGAGAAAGAAGAAATAATAGGAAACCATCTCTTAAAATACAGTTTTTGAAGTTGTATAATTTATATAGGCTGACAGCCTGTTGGTGAAAATTGATCCCATTATTACACTCAGCTTTAAGGAAGGCTGGAAAATTTATCTAGCGACAATTCTATATACTTGTACTAAGGAAGGAGGGAAGAATAGTTATTGAGGGTTAAATAGCCGTTACTGCTATACCCAACTTCAACTAGTTTAAGTAATAATGCAAATGTTACAAAAAAGGGTTGTTTTACAAGAACAGACATAAAGTTGGACTCCAGGGATAACTGAGTGGAAATAGGCACTCCAAAACGACCCAGACTCTCTATTTCTTGACTCATTCGCTCCATGTGTTTATATATATATGTACGTATGTGTGTATATATATATATTTCCCCCCCTCCACAGGCTTTCTAGTTCATATTATACCAAATACGACCACTGGCAAGGCTAAGGTTTTCTGTCTTTCCAGCTTATTCTGTCTTTCACCTTCAGTTTCAAAATCCCTTGAAGAAAATTTTCTTAGTCATCTTGGGTCACCTACCAATTCTTGTACCAATCAACAGTAACCAGTGGAACAATGTCATAGTATATAAAATTATCATTCCTATGTTAACTATTTAATGGGCAAGGACAAGTTCTCAGCATCAAGAGCAGACTGGCTCAAACAAACAATGGATTCTGGACTGATATAATTTACTCATATAACATATAATATTGATAATAATTTTAAAAATATCTCTGGGTAGTCTCACAAAACTATCGTGGCCTCTAGTAGTAGAAGTCTTTGTTATTTTCTTTTTATTTGATAAATCACAAGGGTAGTTTACTTTCCATTTTCAGTCCTGGTCATGTATGACTTATAATTACTGCAATATTTTAAAGTATGTTTCACTGAACTTTCTGACTATGAAACATATGACCGTCACTGTGATGCAAAAATGACTTGATTCTATGTGATGTAAACTGGTCTTATAATCTCTAAATTAATCCTGATTTACTAAATAGTTCATTTTTATCAAAGTTAGGTTTTTCTTGCATAATTTACTCTCTTCAATCAGCAAGTAAAGACTGCTACTACAAATAGCATGAGTGTGTTTTATAATATCAAAACCTATCTGTAGGGCTTTTGAAACCTGTGTTTCTATGTTCTGTTGACCTTTACAGCTAAGAGTTCTGCTCATTAAATTTCTGGGTCAAAAGTGAATTAGCATCACACAGTAGGCTATTTTCTTAAGACTCCATCAATGTCAAGTTTTATATAAATTAATTAAAGATACTAATTTGGGGCTTCATTAGTAAGTTTATGCAAAACAGAAAAAGAATGACTTTTTGTTTTTTATGTGTAAAATAAGGATTTTGATTCTTCTTATTTCAATGCATGTCTAGTGCATAATAAGATCCCAGCTAGCAGGATAGCATATGAATCCCAGTAGGCAGTATGACTACCAGGAATTTATTTCTATTGCTCACTGTGGTCCGCCTTTCAGTATTCCACCCTACTTAAAAGAAGATATTATGTTCTGTAGCTGTAAATAGATGGGGCAAGCAGGACTTCAAAAACACTTCTAAATCACTGAAGCGTACAACTACAATCATTCAGACATAAAAGTATATCATATAATACTTAGGTTGATAATATATAGAGAATTTTTTTACTCCTTACAATGTACCAGGATTTAAGCAAGTGCTATACCAATGTTGTTACATATATCTACTAAGAGGTATTATTCACCATCATTTGTGAAAAAAGAAGACAATGAATCACCTTAATTAGTGTGCCCTATTTCACAGAGATAATAAATGGCAGGACCATGATACAAAAAATTTGAAACCTTGTCTTCTAAATTACATTGTTTTATCAACAAACAATGCCTTGAAACTGTGTAAATGCATTAATAATAATATTCTAATTTATCTCAAGTAAAGTGATCATATTATTGAAAATATTGTGACTGTTCTGAATTCTGCCCTAATTTCCCTTTGCATTTACACTGATAGATTTGTTTTTGTCACTTTATTCAACAAATATTTATTAAGTAACTTCTACCTACAAGAACTGCCCAAGGTAGTGAGTGAAGTAATGAACAAAACATGTTTAGTCAATTTTAGACCTTGTCCTCAGAGAGCTTATGTGAGATAAATGAGTAATTAATATAATATTAATTGGATATACACTCTATTAGGCACTATATATACAGTGGTATAAAAGAATAAATTTTTGACCTCATGAAGCCTGTAATCTATGAGATTATAATATATATTCTAATAGGCATACTGTGATCATATTGTTACAGAAGTGTTTAACTCCACTGTCAGCTTCGACCAGCAACCTTGGGTTCTTGTCCCAAGACCAAGAAGATTAAGGATTAAGAAAGCTGGACACCAAAAGGATGAGTGAAAGAAGGAGTTTATTAAGCAACAAAGTTCTCTTCAGAGAAGAGTGGGGACCCGAAATGGGTTACCTGTGCTAGGAGATTGTTTGTGGTTTTATCTTATATTTTCTGGGGGTGTTTCTCTCATTTACTTCTCATCCGCTCCTTACTTCCTAAGACCCAATTTTCATTGCACATACAGTTCCTTGGCCAAATTTACTCCATCTTGAATATTACCCATAAGTACTACAGAGAAGCCCACTGGGGGGTGGGGTTAAATCACATTGCAAATGTTTTGTTAATGATATTATAATAACTAATTTAGTACATTTCGTTAAGATACTGCACCTGTGTTTAAGCAGCAAAAAGTCCCTTTTAGCAGTACATCCTGTGTTGAGAGGGTGCTCTCAACCACATTAACCACATTTTCAGCTGACAATTATATAACAGGGGTAGAGCAGGGGACATTCCCGCAGGTGTTACCTCTCTGTCTGCCTAACCGGTTTCTGACTATTTCCTTTCTCAAAATGAATTTTAACACATGACTTCACACTGAGGCAAGAGCAACAATTTAAATAGTGGTGTGAGCTGCATTGGAGACTATTGGTGACAAGGCCAGAGAGACAGGCAGGGATGATTGCATGGGCCTTGCAAAGAGAGATAATTTGGTTATTATTCTGAGTGACAAGGGAAGCACTGGAAGGTTTTGAGCAAGAAAGGGCACACTCTCATTCAAATTCTTACAATATCCCTTTGGGCAACTGGTTTAATGTGTTGTAGGAGGACAAGAATGGAGCAGGAGATCCAATGAGCAGACTCTTGTAACAGTTTATGTTTAGTACTATATGGCAACTTATTGAATGGGGACATTTTATAAAAGCAAACTCATTTTTTAATACTAAAATAAAAGTTTAAACCCTAATTAATTCAAAAAAACCTGTTGTCAGTGTCCTGGATCTTAGCCATTCTAATAAGTATCTCGTTGTTTCAATGTTCATTTTTCTGGTAATGTATGTGAAACATATTTTCATATCACTACACCAAATGATGGCAGGGATGTAGGGAAGTTCATTCATTGTTGGTGAGAATGCAGAATGGTACAACCACTTGAAAAGACAGTTTGGCAGTTTGTTATAGAACTAAACATACTCTAACCATAAGATCCATCAAAAGTGTTTCTTAGTATTTACTCAAGAAAAGCTGAAAACTTATGTTTACATAAAAACCTGCACAAGGATGTTCATAGCAACTTAATTAGAAATTGCCAAACTTAGAAACAACCAAGAAGTCCTTCAGTAGGTGAATGGATAAATAATCTGTGGTACACTCAGACAATGGAATGTGATTGAACACTAAAAACAAACAAGCCATCAAGTCATGAAAATACACTGAGGTACCTTAAATGCGTATCACTAAGTGTAAGAAGCTCACTTGGAAAGATTACATACCATGTGACTTCAACTATACAACATTCTGGAAGAGACAGTTAAAAAAAAAAACTTCTCAAAAGAAAATATATGAACAGCCAACAGAAATGGATACATGAAAAAATGCTCAGCCAACAGAAATGGATACATGAAAAAATGCTCAGCCTCACTAGTCATCAAAGAAATGCAAATCAAAATCACACTGAGATACCACCTAACTCCAATCAGGATGGCCATCATCAATAACTCAAAAAACAGCAGATGCTGGAGAGGATACGGAGAAGAGGCAACGCTTCTACACTGTTGGTGGGAGTGTAAACTAGTACAACCTCTGTGGAAAACAGTGTGGCGATTTCTAAAAGATCTAGAAATTGACCTTCTATACAATGCTGTAATCCCTTTCTGGGAATATACCTGGAGGAACTCAAATCATTCTACCAAAACGATACCTGCACATGCATGTTTACTGCAACACTATTCATAATAGCCAAAACATGGAATCAACCGTAATGCTCATTGAAAGTGGACTGAATTTTTTAAAAAGGAATATTATACAGCAATAAAGAAGGACAAAATTATGAACTTCATAAGTAATTTGGATAGATTTAGAGTCTATCAAACTCAGTGATCTATCACAGAAACAAATAACTTAGTATCACATGTTGTCATTCATAAGTGGACTCTGAACATTTATCATAATACTATAAGAAAAAGATTGGCAATAGTGGGACACTGCCAGGGGTAGAAGGGCACATAATATCAATAAAAGTACCTGATCTTAATCCAGAAGAAGTGAGGCACAATGGGAGACCCAAACTTTACCTGTACATATACCACTTATACCTAATCCTGACTTGTATCCCACATGTTTAACATAATTTTTTTTTTAAAGAGTTGTTGCCAGGGCTTGGGGTTGAGTAGACAGAGCACAAATAATTTTTAGGGAAATTGAACTACCATGTATGATATGATAATGGTGGATACGTCCTATGGAGTTTGAATAATTATGATTTGTCAAAGTAGGTTAAGTAACTGTAACAAATGTACCACTCCGCTGGCGGATGTTGATAATTGTGGAGGCAATGCATATGTGGGGCTAGGAGGTTTCTTGGCCTTCCTTTCTATTTGCTGTGATTCTAAAACTGCTCTAAAAATTATAATCTTTAAAAATAAATTAATTGTTCAATCTGTGAAAAAATAATAAGGAACCAAAAATTTTACTAGAATATATCATTGTTCGTTCTTGCTTGCTTTTTTTTTTTTTTTCATTTTCTCACCTTATTATTACTTTTCTTGCTTTAATCTTGTTGTCTAATAAAAAAGTTAGGAGCACTTTATAGTTTTTATGAATTTGGAATCCATTTTTAAAAATTTATCAGTAATGTAATTCTTTTTTTTTTTTTTTTTTTTT
>NW_007256145.1:203742-237221 GCF_000164805.1 Carlito syrichta | reverse complement strand
ACTACAGGCGTGCACTACCACGCCCAGCTGATTTTTTGATTTATTGTAGAGATGAGGTCTGATCAAGTTGCCCAGGCGGGTCTCGAGCCCACAGGCTCAGGCAATCCACTCACCTCGGCCTCCCAGAGGGCTGGGATTACAGGCTGAGCCACTGAGCCCGGCCAGTAATGTAATTCTTACACAATTTGGCAAAGCACTTCAAACTATTAAGAATAAATTGATAATTTACCTGGGAAAACCAACTTGGGAAGTACTAATATTGGCAGTAAAATTAGTCAGTTTTACTAATAAAAATAATATTTCCCTCTATAATATTTTTCTTCAAAGGTGGATCTATGGGATTTCATAAAATAGGCAATTTCATTTTTCCCTCTATTGAAATATCTGATCTTTGCAAAGCTTTCTTTAGGGTACTTACCCAAAATATGTTTTCTGATACACAGAATTCATGCCCTTTCTTTTGCTTATATCTCATTATTTAATCCCAAAGAGGCATGAGCACTTAATTAAAAACAAAGACAGATATTCCCTGGTGAAAAAGTTGTTTTCATTTCTGAATGAGCACACTTGTGAAACTGATTTCCTCAATAGCAGGGCCAGGTGGAGAAATGGAGGTCACCTCTGTGTAGCAGCATGCTCCTCCCAGATCAATAGGAAGCCGGCAATGCTGTCTTCCTCAGTGACCAGATGGGCCAAGTCCTGCAGAATTGTCCACAACCATTATTCTGTGCATCAGGCTGTGCAATTGATTTCAAGATAACAGACAAGAGGGAAAGGGCTGTCAGGCTTGACTGCCTCCTGTCAATGCGGGAGCCCTGGAACAGTGTAATTCAGAAAATTTTTGTCAATTTGGGTGAGCCAGAGTAGAATCCTGACAGGGTGATTCTTTACTTGTCATGCAGTTTGAAGCTGCAGTGGGGATTCTGCTCTTTGGTGCCTAGGCAATGACTGGCCTGGCCAGAAAGCTACATCGTGATGCATGGCTCAATTTCATGTGCAACTCCCACGGAGGATTTTGTTTTCTGAGCAGAGAAGAATAACATAGGTGAAAGTGAAAGGTAGAGTTTACTTTTCAAAGCCTATCCAAGATATTCCATTTCTCTCAGGATTCCTGCCTTGTCTTGATATTTTAAACTTATTTACCTGTCAGTTTCTAAATTTCAATTATCTACACAATATGAAATTCCCTCTCTGCTTGTAATCAAACCATTAATGTGGGAAATGAAGAAACTAATGTTGCAAGAACAAGAAAGCATACTCTGTAACCATCATCACAGTTATATTTTGACTTGGATTGGGTAAATCAGGTTACAATAATTGTGTCATGTACAGATGGATTTAAAATCGTGCATCAGGCTGTGCTAAATCATGTGAAAAGTGTTTGAATGAAAACATTAATTACATCTCATAGGTAAACATCAAAGAGACTAGACAAGTCATGCTTTTGTTTAATACTCGAAATGTCAGAGCTACTTGACTACAATTCCCTGGGGTCTCTTTGTTTTGTCATATTTCATCTGCTGTACAACTTCATGAACATTTAGATTGTTGCTCTATGATTTAAAAATAATGATGATGTCAAGGTGGCTTTTTCTCAAGTTCTTACTAAAACTTTCAAATAGGAACTTAGGGGCCCGTGCATAGAAAAGTAACGGTCTGATCAGCATATATTGAATGCTCAGGTGCCCATTGGATAGAAGTAAATCCAAGGAATAAAAGATAAACCAGTCAGAAGTTACAGTCTATAAAACAATTAAAGATGCATGTGAGGTTCCTGAAATAAAATTAATTTTTGATTTGGAATATTACAAAAATAAGACCAAATGAAGTCAAACCCAAACAAACATATGCAATGGTGTTGTGGTTCTAGATTATGACGTGGCTTTAAAATAATTCAGATCTATGTACTATTAATATACTAAGTAGTATTTACCTTAGATGGGAGGATATCAAAGGAGATCAGTCTTTGTCTTAAAGGAATTTAAATCCTAGTGGAAATATTCATTAAACAAATATTTGAACTCCTAATAGAGAAAGATAACAAGCCACTCTTGCACTTTATTGGAGTTTCTGGACATTATTTTAAAGCTGAGGTATTAAGTTTTTTTTTAATTTGTGGAATTTGTTTATACATCATAATAAGCTTAATTTTCTCTTTTGGCTTTAAAATATATTTTCATAATTTTATCTAGTTGAAATGCCTGTTGCTTGCCATAAATGGTTGCAAAATAATTATAAATGATTCATAATTTTAGTATATTGTAAATCATTATTATAAATAATTAATATTTTATAATTAGTAACACAGTACAGGCCTCAAAGAAACTTGATTTGAGATTCACTAAAGTTGCAGTTAATTCTGAAAACAATGTGAAAAGTTCAGTTATAATAAATACAATCTTAGTAAATTGATTTACATTACATTTCCTTATTTACAGATAGAGCAATAAGCTTTACATATCCTTTCCTTGCTAGTTTGTTAAATTGGAATTTATAAAGGTAGAACATTCAATTTGGTCAACGTTTTTTCTGTATTTGCTAAAATGATCATTTGGTTTAGTAAGGATGTATAATGTTTTTGTGTGCTGTTAAATTAAATGTGCTTATTTTATTCAATTAATTTGATTAGATATTTTATTAAGGGTATTTGCATCTATGTCCATGAGCAATATTGACCTTTTCTTCTCATGTTTATATCTGATTTAGGTATCAATTTATTCCTGACCTCAAACAATGAACTGGAAACTGGTTTCTTCTCTATTTTCTGGAAGATTCTATGTAACTTTGGTATTATTTCCTTTTTCATGTTGATAGATTCAATAAAAAAGTCATATGGAATCAAAGTGTCCTTTGTGGAAATTCTAAATTACAGACTCAAGTTTTATAAAACACATAGGGCAATTCAGCTTTTCTATTTACTCTGTGACAATTTTGACAACTTGTGCTTTCCGAGAAATTTGCACTTCTCATCTAAGTAGTTGAATTTATTACCACAATATAACTTTTTTATCCTATAATGTCTGAAGGATCTTCAGTGATGGCTCCTCTTAAATTTTTGATACTGTCTTTTTTATTTTCCTTTTTATCAATCTAGCTAGAATGTCATAAATTCTGTTGCTTTTTAACTATGAACCAGTTTTTGGTTCCATTTTTTTCTCTATTACTTTTCTGTTTTCTATTTTGTTGATTTATACTCTCTACTTTATTATTTTCTTCTTTCTACTTGATTTAGGTTTAGTTTGATAATCTTATTCTAGAGTCTCATGATGAACGCTTAGGACATTGATTTTAGACCTTTCTTCTTTTCAAATATAAACTCTTAAAGCTGAAAGTTATTTTCTAAGCACTGCTTTTGCTGTGCCAACAAATATGATATCCCGTGAGTTCATTTTTCTTTAGTGCAAAGTATTTTCTTATATCGCCAATGATTTTATTATATAAAAGTTATTATTTCGAAGAGTGTTAATTTCCAAGTATTTGAGAATACTCCAAATGCTTTGCATCTGATTTTTAATTTGTATTCATTTTGATCAAATAGCATGCTCTATATTAGTTCAAGTTTTTAAAATTTGTTGTTCTCTGACCCAGGACATGGTAAACGTTGGTGAATGTTTCATTGCAATTGAATAGATTGTGAATTGTCAAGTAGGTCAAATTGTTGATATCATTGTCTATGTCTTCTGTATGTTTAGTGATTATTGATCTATTTGTTCTGCTGTTGAGAAGTCTTCAAATTTCCAACAATAATTATGGATTTGTTAGTTTCCACTTTCAGTTCTCTAAATTTTTCTTTTCATATTCTTTTATATTTTTATTTATTTTTATTTATTTTTTTTGAGTTGGAGTCTCACTCTGTCGCCCAGACTGGAGTGCAGTGGCCGCCCTCGGCCACCGCAACCTCGACCTGCTGGGCTCCAGTGATCCTTCCGCCTCAGCCTCCCAAGTAGCCGGAATTACAGGCATGCGCTACCACACCCGGCTGATTTTTTGATTTATTGTAGAGATGAGGTCTTGCTACCCAGGCGGGTCTCGAACCCGCAGGCTCAAGCAATCCACTCACCTCAGCCTCCCAAAGGCACGGGATTACAGGCTGAGCCACCGAGCCCGGCTTCTTTTCATATTCTTGAGCTATTATTTGGCGCATGCAAGGGGAGAGTCCCCCAAATGGAATTTATTTACAAAAAATTGTGTATTTATTCTTACACGTTTAAACTTCAATCAGCTTCAAAGTACTCTCCTTTTGGTGTAGCACACCTATTGAGATGCCTTTTCCACTGCTCAAAACAGCTTTTGAACTCCTCAGTTTTGATGCCTTTCGGTGTTTCTGCTATTTTTGGTTTCACCTCTTCCAAATCAGCAAAATGTTTCCCTTTGGGGATGTTTTCACTCAAGGAAACAAACAAGCATTCACTCTAGGTGAGATCTGGTGAACAGGGAATGTGGGGCATGGAGGTCATGCTGTTTTGTTCAAAACTGCTGAATGCTCAGTTTGGTGTGGGCAGGTGTGCTGGGCGATTATGAAATGGACAATTGGGTTAAAATAATCACCCCCTAAAAAAGCTCACTGATGCCAAATACAGCCTCGCACAACACTAGCTGATACACTGATGCCTATGGGTTGGTTCATAGAACACTGTCCTAGCAGGAAAGCCTGCACTACAAGAAGCCCACCCTCCAAAATATAATTCCAGTTTTTTGAGGGGTTCCTTTGCATACATTGCATACATTTAGTAATTTTATATATTTTTGATAAATTAGTTCTTTATCATTAATAGTTATCTTTATCTTGGTACTGAGAGAGCAGATAGTCTGAAGCTGGTTAAGCAGACAGGGAGGGAGGGCTTTGAGGAGACTTAACACCTGTGGGAACATCCCTTGCACCATCCCATTATATAATTGTTGGCTGGAAATATGGTTAAGAACATCCTTTCAACCCAAGATGTACTGCTAAAAGGGACTTTGTACTGCTTAAGCATGGGTGCAGTAGCTTAACTAAATGTTCTAACTTGACCTTCATTATTATAATATCATTAGCATTTGCATTGCAGTTTTGTCACCACCCCCTCCCCCGCCGTGGGCTTTTCTGTGGTACTTACGAGTAATATTCAAGATGGAGTAACTTTGGTCAAGGACCTGCATTTACAATAAGAATTGGGTCTCAGGAAGTAAGGGGTGGATGAGATGTGAATGAGAAATAACCTTCAAAAAGATAAAAGCAAACCACAAACACACTCCTAGCACTAGCAGCCCATTTTGGCCCCCCTCTCTTATCTGAAGAGAGCTTTGTTTCTTTTTTTAAAAAATATTAAAACAGCTTTTTATTTGTTAATGTCACATAAGAAATTTAAGCAAGTTATACTATCTTAAAAAACACAGCTAATGCATTGTAATAGAGAAGCCCTTTCCTCCTCTCTCCTCCTCCCATTCCCCTCATGAATTAAGAATCAAAGAAAAGAAGTAACCATAAAAGAAAGCTTTGTGAAATTCTTCATCCAAAGTGCTTACATGATGATTCGGTTAATATTGCCTTCTTACAAAATTGTCTTTTCTATTTAAAAAAAAAAATGTAATCTTGATTGCTTATTACAAAAAAATTCAGTATAAAAGTTCAATATATTGAAAAATGCTTTCCCCCTCCCTCACAGCACCGTTATATAGCAGAGAATAATCAAGAGCAGATTACTAATCTAGATGGAGCGATCTTCAAATTACACCGAGACACAGTGGTTTACTGACCTGACCCTCCTCTCCCCTTCTCACAGGAACTTAAAAAAAAGAAAAAACTCACACATATTTTTAAAAATGTCAAAAAGTTTGAGGAACCCTTTCCAGACAGTACACAGTTATTAGTTCAGTGTCAGTAATTCACATCTTGCAACAAAGTGTATGCATATGATTTCTTTTACAAAACTTTCAGTGTCAAAAAGGAAATTAAGGTCATCAGATTCGCAGCTTAAAAATTCACATAAAGAAAATATAAAAATATTCCGTGCTTCTGAGAAGGCTCTGCACTGTATATAGGTAAGAATTACCATACTTCTTTATTTTGAGGAAGACAGTTGACTTGAGAAGTTACATAATTGCACAGCTGCTATTGGATTCTCTTGGGGTTCCCTGCTGATGGGAAAGATCCTCCTCAACTACCACTCCAGCTACTTCTTCCTCCTCCTCTTCCTCTTCAGGTATGGTTGTTTTAAAGACTGTACTTCTTTGAGCAACCTCCTCTCCCTGAGAATTTTTCAATAAAACCTTCACATCTTCGCCAGTACCCCACGAGTTCTGGTTCTTAGAAGGTGAAGAAGAGAGAATGAAGCTCTCTCCAAGTCCCTCTTCCCGTGTGACTGTCTCCCAAGCATCCTCAAGTTGCAGTGTGCATACAACTAGAGGAAGGCGGAAGAGGGTTGATGTGGAAGAATCAGAGGCGAGTAGCAGTGTTAGCAGCTCTCATTCCGCCTAAGCCACTGGAAATATTTGCATTGAAGAGATAGATGTTGATGGAAATGTTATCTGCTTGAAGAACACTTCTGAACAGGATCAACCAATGGGAGGCTGGGAAATGATCAGAAAAATTGGAGAAACATCAGTCAGTTACAAGTATACCTCAAGATATGTGCTGAAGGCAGGTCAGACTGTTACAATTTGGGCTGCAAATGCTGGTGTCACAGTCAGTCCTCCCACCTACCTCATCTGAGAACTTTGTTTCTTAATAACTACCTTCTTTCATCATCTTCTTGGTGTCCACGCTCCTTAATCTTCTCAGTTGATGGACAAGAACCTGAGATTGCTGGTTAAAGCTGACAGTGGAGTTCAAAACTCCTGCAACAGTACCATATCCTATTGTCTATTTGATATTGATATGGTCAGTTTAGATGTCTCCTGATTAGGATGTGAACAAAAATTTTTATTCCATTTGCAAAGTCTTTTTATTTTAACATGCATTTATTCAGACATCATAAAGTTGACTTCTTATCATAATTACTTAACTTATCAGACAAATTTTCTTTATTTCTTTTTCCTCAGGGATCACATACCCCATATTCAATGATATTTTTAAAATGTATCCATTTATCTAAATTTTTTTAATGATAAGAGGGTAAATTCCCTGTCAACTACTTCACTATGGTGAGTAGAAGTCTCATGTTTTATTTTTTAATTATCTTTCAAAATGTACATTTGTGTTTATCAACTATAAAATTATTATAAACAGTATTCAAAAAGAGTTATTTCCTAATCTTACAAAGCTTACAAATCTAATCTGTACGTATATTTACTTTTAAAGACTTATGATATAGTTGCTAATAAAATATTTTCAAGTAAAAAAAGGGCTATATAATAACAATTATTTTGTGGGAAGAATGAATTAGAAATATCAATTTATGAATATAAGTGGAATGATGTAAAATTCTAGTTATTCATTAAAAACATATTTATCTATATTTAAAATGTGTAAGGATGGATTTAACATCACTAGGCACTTAGATTACTTTGGATCCACTTTAAACTTTCACCTAATTATTTTATCTGACAATAGCAATATACACTGTATTCTGGAAATTATGTCAATTTTACATATTTAAATTTATGATAATTTTAAAAATTAATTTTAAATTTGCTTGTAATGCATTGATTTTCATCTTTTTTTAAAGTGACTTTGATTTTAAAAAGAGAATTGAAGACCACTGTGTACCACAAAATGTTTTTGACAGTTAATAATAAGATGCTTTATTGGAAAATATTTTAGGCAAAGAGTGAATTGTCATCAGAGACAAAAAAAGAGAAAATATGTTTCTTATTTCAGAAAACATGAAGCTCCAGTGTTCTGATATAAAGGGACTTACTGTGGAAGCAATAGAAGTAAGTATACACACACATAACAGACACCATCCCCCCACATCTCCCTATATATTCCATTGCATAGTATAAATATTACAGAAACATATGTGTGGCCATTTATACAATATTTTAGATTTTATTCTGTGATAAAGTGGGTGCTATTATAAGTATTTAAGTAAACCAAATACCATAACTTATTACCTGCATAAAGAATAATCTAAAACCAATATGCAGTAATGAATGGTGATAGTAATCACATATTTACTTATTTATTTATTTACTTTTTTTTTTTTAATATGTATTTTTTGAGTTAGAGTCTCACTCTGTCGCCCAGGTTTGAGCACAATGGCACACTGCTCACGGCCACCGCAGCCTTCCAAGTAGCTGGAACAATAGGAGTCACCACCATGCCCAGCTAGTTTTTGTGATTTATTGTAGAAACAAGGTCTCACCAAGTTGCACTGTCTGATCTCAAAACCCTGGACTCAGGCAGTCCTCTCACCTCGGTCTCCCAGAGTGCTGGGATTACAGGCTGAACCACCACTCCTGGCCAGTAATTACATATTTAAAAACAAGATTTTGAATTCCTTCCTTGAATATGTTTTTATGAGTAAAAATATCTAACAGGATTCTATAACCAAATAACATTTTGGATATTTAGAGGAGAATAACAATTTGATTTTAATATTTTAATTATCTCTAAAACTAAATTTTACTGTTTTCTGCTGTTTCTTTCACATATTAGGCATACAAATGTTTTGTTAGCCTAACCTAGGCTATAGTCATTTCTCTCCAGTGGCTTTGGTTTATCTGACTTTTATAAGGCTTGAGGCATCAAGAAATGATTTAGTAGGTCCATAGCCTTCTGAATGTTCTATTCTCTCAACCTCCAATTTTGTCCTGATGTATCAGCAATTGTTAATAATATAAAAGTTATTAAAATGAAATTATTTGAGTTTGGTCCTTAAATGCTGCAACTAAAATGAATAGAAAAAATGTTAACTAATATGGTGATCATATTAGCATTTTTCCTCAATGATCATTGTTAAGTTTTCAAATCCCAAATAAACTGGCTTAAAATAACAATATATTATTTATGACAATTCTTTTGGCTTGATAGTTCTACTGCTTAACTACTTAATTTTTTTTTTTTTTTTTTTGAGTTGGAGTCTCACTCTGTCGCCCAGACTGGAGTGCAGTGGCCGCTCCCGGCCACCGCAGCCTCAACCTGCTGGGCTCCGGCGATCCTTCCGCCTCAGCCTTCCAAGTAGCCGGAATTACAGGCATGCGCCACCATGCCCGGCTGATTTGTTTGATTTTATGGTAGAGATGAGGTCTCACCAAGTTGCCCAGGTGGGTCTTGAACCCGCGGGCTCAGGCAGTCCACTCACTTCAGCCTCCCAAGGCGCGGGATTACAGGCTGAGCCACCGAGCCTGGCTCTACTTCATTTTTGTTGGGGCTGTGTCATGACTGGAAGGACAAAAATGCACTCATATGACTGATAGTTGATCCTGGCCTCTATCTGGGAACTCTGCTGGTGCTGACATCAAGGACTTTGGTGCCCCTCCATTTGTGAATCTCTGTGTACCTGCTTGTGCTTACTCACAACATGGTGGCCTCAGGGTAGTCAAATTTCTTACAAGGTGGCTGGCTTTCAGGACTTCAAAAGCAGAAACTTCTAGACCTTCTTAAGATTTTGAACTGGAGTTGGAAGCATGTCAGTGTTGTTGCCTTCTATTGGTAAGGCAAATCATAGGACATGTCCAAAATCTGAGAAGGGTATCTATCAGTGTGTGAATACCAGGAAGGGGCAACTAGAGATGTAGTCTAATGTTCTATCAAAATGGCTTATTGCTGTTTTCTCTCTTCAATAAAGTTTCCGAATTGTGTTAGAATTTTAAATGATCATACTTTTGTCATCAATGCCAAGTATTATAAGTTGGAGAAACCTAATTCTCCAGAAAATTTCAAGAAAATATATTTCCTAAAAATTTTGATTGCTAGAGCATTATAAATGCAAGAGATTCTAAATTTCAAAGAAATTAATGTTTTTTACAAGCATATCAAATAATTTTGTAAAAATATTAAAACTACTTTCCAATAAGCATTGCATTTTCATAATTTTCATGAAAACTGCTTTAAATCATATACTAGTGTTTTCCATTGTAGAGAACAACTAATTCAGCACATTGTGATGTGTGTATAGGTAGGTATACGCACACATGGTATATATATCATTATATATTATATATAGATCATCTATATAATATGATAGCACTGGATTATGCAAATACAAGTGAAAATATAATTAACATTTTAAAAAATCAACATTCACAATTTCCTCCAATTCATGGGAAGAATGTTATCAGAAATTCCTAAGGGTAGTGAAGAGAGGGAAACTAGTCACTTTTAGAGACTCACAGGATTATTATTTCAACTTTGCAGTTATTTTTTGAATTTTTAATATTTATTCCATCTCTTTGTTAAGGAAAACACAATTAGTGTGAATAATAATAATAGTAGAAATATAAAACACTCCAAATTTATCAGCTCAAAAGTTTAAGTTTTCAACTTGTTAATCTCTATTCTCATAAAAGCAAATTGACTATCTTCACCAAACAACAAGGCCACAGAAGCATCAAAATGGCAGTCTTTTATTTTTGTATGCAATACAACTGTATCCAAGACCTGTATTTTTGTATCTGCTTAATATCACATGTATGAATAGTGAATGCAAATGCTGCTGACACATAGTTTACAAAGTTAAGTATATCTTGAGAGTTTCTCTTTCTTTGAGGAATTTTCAGTTTACTAAGACAAAAATTGCTTTCAGCACTTTAAATGTGATCACTTTGTTTAGATACACGTCCTCAAGTGTCCTAAATCACAGATATGTATCTTAAATGTCAACGAGACTGTCTGTGCTAATCCATCCTTTTTTAGATGAACATGCCCTTGGCAGTTCTACTCAGAATTCAATGATGCTGTTTAATTGACAATTTAAATTTGCAACATGCAATGCCTCTATCCCTAATCCCCAAACCATATTTATGTCTCTTCTCAGTCATAAGCAGGCCAAGGACATTGAGGTCTTTAAGTTTCAAGAGCCTGTGGGATCTGGAATGTATATCAGCCTGTACATATGTAACCTGCTGAGAAATAGCAGTGGTGCAGAAAAATATGATTCTATTCCTTGATCAGTATAAGTTAAATGGTTCTTTATTTCCTCCCTTTCATTATGTATTTCTAGTTCAATGCTGTGAAACCCACTGACAGTAAATCCCTAGAAACTAGGGTGTGAGAGAGAAGAATTTGTTTACTTGTAGGGAAATTGCAATTACCCCCTACAGTTTGTTGGCGATACAATTTGCAGACCACTTGTACTGAGTGTAATTTTTACCAAGGGCACATTTTTTTTTTTTGTTTGTTTGGGATGAAACATAAAATCTGTCTGAATATGCGAGGAAGGAAAAAATTTTTGACAGAAGGAGGTTGCTGTTAGGTTAATAACTAACAAAAATAAAATAACTGTAAGCATTTATAATATCTTAGGTTGTGAATAGCTAGAGGGATAAAATAAATGAATGGGCAATTCCTGAAAATGGTAAGGACAATAAATGACTTATTGGATAAGAAAAAATAAGTAAAATATATGATCATTGTGAGGTATTGTCCTGACATAGATGCCTTTCTCCCTATATCTGACTTCTTTCTTATTCCTTTCTCAGGGAGTGGCCTCTGGTCAAGACTGGTCTCCAAAAGATATGCATATTTCCAGTGATGAATCATAGGATGCAGGTGATCATGTTAAAGGATATGCATATTCCCAGTAATGAGTCTTGGGGTATGTAGGTATCATCCTTAATCAGTGTAATTGTCAGCACTCATATCAATTTGAATAATTAACTTGTCTGATTGTATAACTGCTGTACTGTCCTAGGTGCAGATTCTTCACTGACCACCATCGTTGGTCAGAATTATATTTTTTATTTTTTCCATTATTATTAAAACTTTTACAAGTAGCGTATATTGCTTCTGTAATGTGCTGTATGCCTTGGAATTCTGCTTTCAATATTTCCCTTCAGTGCCATTTAAAAATTTGTATATTCAATGATACTTTTAATTAAGTTAAAATTAAATTATATCTAAATTTGAAGACAACTACTTTTATAAATAAGATGAAGAAAGCCATGAAGAATCAGTACCAATAGGAAGCACAGAAGCAAAAGCTTTGACTTTAATATACAGTAATATGATTCAATTCCTTGATCAGTATAAGTTAAATGGTTCTTTATTTCCTCCCTTTCATTATGTATTTCCAACTCAATGCTGTGAAACCCACAGTAAATCCCTAGAATCTGTGTGAGAGAGAAGAATTCATTTACTAGTAGGGAAATTGCAATTACCCACTACAGTTTGTTGGGGATACAATTTGCAGACCACTTGTATTGAGTGTAATTTTTACCAAGGGCACATTTTTTTTGTTTGTTTGGGATGAAATGTAAAAGTCTGTCTGAATATGCAAGGAAACATTTTTGACAGAAGAAGGTTGCTTACTTAGAGCTATAAGCTACATTATTGAGCCTGTATTGGACAGCTTATGGGGGCAATGGAACTTCTGTCCCATTCCTAGGAGATGATCCCTGCCACGTGTTGCCAAATAAAAGTGATTATTTGAACAAGTTTACAATAATTCCATAGGTACCTCATTCCTTTTCGCAGTCTGAAGGACAAATTTAGTAATTAAATCATTACTTGTGTTAGATAAGTAATTCAGATATCTGAGTGGTTGGGGCTGGATGTGGGTGGAGAGCAAGAATCTAATTTGAGGAATTTGACCTGACTGGCAAGGCAGAGGAAAAGTCTCCTGGTGAAGACACCAGGTTGTTGATTAATATTTTTTTGTATTAAACAAGATATTGCTTTTAATATAGTTATTTTATCAATTCATATAAATTTATTTATTTATTTATTCCTTTTTACTCATGTGCACACAGTCCTCTTCTACTCCTTTCCCCATATTTTTATTTAAACTGTTGATATAGTCAAAGATATACAGACTATTGGATGAGTTTGCAGAATTTGTAATCCTAAATGTAAAGTTCTGTTAATTAATTTATATGTATGTCACTCATTTGCAATGTACTTCATAAAAACCAACTGTATGCTGGTTGATACAAAGACAAGTTCAAAGATTTCTGTTTTCAGAAGTTTTAGCCTAATGATAAGGACAAGTTGTAAACCAATGATTACATTATTAGATGTTTTGCCTAGAATCCTGTGTTAAGGTAGAGAAGAGAGAGACATCATTTTTGCTTAAGTAGGTTTGGAATGGCTTCACAAGCACGTGTGTGAACTGATTTCTGGGGGTTTGAGAAGTATCTACATCAGAGAATCAAAGAAGAGCAATATAGGTACAGGGCCTGCAATTTACAAAAACCTTCAATACTAAAATTATGTGGTAAATTTAGGAAAGTGAAAATGATTCCATGTGGAGGAAAATAGAAATCTCAAGTCAGGAGGAATTAATCCAGAGAGAGAATTAAGAATTCATTTAGGATGGCCATATGTCATAATAAGAAATTTGTTTTTTCCCTGAAAGAAATATAAAGTAATATTTATGCTTTGAATTATTAAAAATAATAATATAATAATATTATCCAACTTTGCTAAGACTTTTTCTTTGTGCAATATCTTGTCACAACAGTCTTATAATAAGGAGATTGTAAGACAATATTTCAGTTTTTATTTTAGAAAATTACTTTAGCACTAGGGTCAACATGAAGAGAAGCATGCCTAGAAACAGAAATAATACTACTTAGGAGGCTATGTCCATTTTCCAGGGACATAGAATATAAAAGAAATGGGTTTGATAAGGAAGATAAAAAATCAAATTCTGATGCAGATTTCATAGTGCTGGCCATTTTTATATTTCTGGATCTTGAAGTTCTCATTAGTAGGGAAGGGAAATTTAACAGGAACGTCTTCAAAGGACTCTATTTTTAATTTTTTTTATTTTTATTTTAAAGATGTGGGGTAGTTTTTTTTGTTTGGTTGGTTAGTTTTTTGGTTTGTTTGTTTGTTTTTTCCTGAAAGCAAGACCCTGAGATAATCATTTGGGTGCAGATAATTTATTTGAAGCATGATTTTAATGAAACGAAGTGAAAACAGAAAGAAAAAAAAAGCCAATAAAAGATACCTAAAAGAGTAAGTTTCTGCTGAGGACAACTCAAACTTAGTTTCATGGGACCTTTTGAGAACTTTCATAACACCTCAAAATCATCCCAATGAAAAACAGGAAACTGGGATATTTATCTTCTAAAGCCATAGTTCACTATTAGATTGCTTTTGCTGAGGACATTAGCTCTCCTGCACTTCTGAGTTACCCGATTCTTGGGATGATTAGTGGAGAAATCCTTAAGGAAGAGAAATGGAAAGACACCTGCATTTGAGGTGGAAAGTAATTGAGAATGAGAACTGTTCCATGCAACTGGTGAGGCAAGGGGGCTTTGTAGTTAGCCAAGAAGATTCAAGAACACCTGTTACTTTGTTCTTCCAGTGTTTCAGGGAACTTGTTTGAGCTTTACCTTTACAGCATGGTATCCAACAGTGTCAGCCGTGACACTTAGCGATTATTCCCGGTTCCTAAGAAAGCAATGTATTTTGAAGCTTTCTGGAGAGAAGGATAGGGTACTATCTTACCACATTCTCAGCCCAAGCTATTTGTAGAACATAGATTCTTACTGTGGGTGCAGGGGAATAGCAAGCAATTCTCAGCTAAGGTTATCAACACATTACCACCACAATTCATTCAGAGTGGGCACAAGAGATAAACTCTCTACCATGGTCTGAATGTTTCCTCCCAAAAGTACATGCTGAAACTTAATAGTATTAAGCTGTTGAACCTTTAAGAGGTAATTAAGTCATGAGGATAGATCCCCTCATGGATGGGATGAGGACCATTATATAGGGATTTGAGGGAGTGAGTTCCTTCTATGCCATTTCTTCCGCTGTGTGAATACACAGCAATGAGTGGCCATCTTGGAAGTAGGGAACAAGCCCTCTTGAGGTACCCAACTTGCTGAAACCTTATCTTGAAATTTTCAGCACATAGAACTGTGAAAAAAATAAGTTTATCTTATTTATATATTAACCAATCTATTTTATTTCGTTATAGCACCAAAAGTAGACAAAGACCCTCTCCTAAGGAACAAATTTTAGGATTTTTGTTTGACCTAATGCAACAAAATGGATTTCTTTTATTCTAGATTTTACAACAGAAATATCTTGTCCTATGAGTTTCTTGCTACCATCTTGAAACTGGGAATAAATATGGTGACCCTTGACAACATGTTGATAATACAAATGTAAACATTGACTTCCCAAAACTTTATTGTTAATAGACTACTGTTGACCAGAAGCCTTACTGATAACATAAATAGCTGATTAAATTGTAAGTGTTATGTTATATGCATTATATACTGCATTTTTACAATAAAGTAAGGTAGAGAAAATAAAATGTTATTAAGAAAGTTATATAGAAGAGAAAATATATTTCCTAGTCATTAAGTGGAAGTAGATCATTATAAAGGTCTTCATTTTTATTGTATTCACATTAAATAGGTTAAGGAAGAAGAAGAAGAGAAAGGGTTGGTCTTGCTGTCTCAGGCATGGCAGAGGCAGAGGCAAGTAAAAATCTATGTGTATGTGGACCTGCACAGTTCATACCTGTGTTCAAGGGTCGATTGTACACAGAATTATGTATAGCAAGTAGATTTGGATGATGGAGAGTAATGATATTTTAGCTGTATTCATAAAAACTTTAGTATCTCTTAAATAAAGGCTAGACACTTGCAAAATACAGATATGAATCCAGATAACATCATTTAAATCTTGGATCAAGTAGCATATCAAGGGATATTTGCCATAAGACTGCTTTTCTTTTCATTTTCTGTTTAAGCAAAACGGGAATATACACCAAGTTTTCAATCACTTGAAACTGAAATTTAATGCATTGAAGAATTATTTTTTTTATTAATTCATTTATTTATTTTTGCTTCAGAGTCTCATTCTGTCACACAGGCTGGAATGCAGTGACACACTCACAGTCATCACAGCTTTGACCTACTGAACTCAGGAGATCCTTCCACTTCAGCCTTCCAAGTAGCTGGAGCTACATTCCACATTCCAGCATGCCCAATTAATTTTTATTTATTTATTTTACAGATGAATGAGGTCACATCAAGTTGTTTAGGCTGGTCTCGAAGCCCTGGGCTCAAGCAATTCTCTCACCTGTGCCTTCCAACGTGGTGAGATTACAGGCGTGAGCCACTGTGCCCATCCTAAACACTTATTTTTAACTTAGATCCCTTTTTATCTATAGTGCCTATTTTATCAACTTTAGATAATATTTTAAATTATCATGGACAATAAAAACACATTCTTCTACCAACCAACCCAATCTTATTGAATAGGCTAAGCCTTTCCCCGCAAGACTGTTCCAAGGTAATTATCTTTCTATAATTCCCCATTTATATAACACTATTATTAGTTAGTCATTAAATTCTTTGGGGTTGGCAAGATTTTTAAAAACTTCTTATTTAAAGTTTCACTCTTTCAGAGGAAGATGTATTGATCTGGATGTGCTCAGCACCTACCTTTATATATGAGTGTAAGGCAGTTTTTACTATTATTATTATTTTTAATTCTTGAAATTTTAACTTATATAAGTAATATTTTTATATTCTAGGTTTTAGTTAGTAAATTTTAAAAAATTTAGTTGTGCTTATTTGAAATTGTTTTTGAACATGAGTTTTTTAACATACATAAATGTATGAAATCAAGTTTATACTTGTTTTTTTCACCTTTTTTTTTTTTTAAAAAAAGCAGAATTTACTGAGAGGACAGAAAAGTTCCCATAGTGGGCAGAAATCCAAGGGGGTTGCCCTTCTTCACCATTTTTTAACAGAGAAAGTCATTGACTGGACTCTTAGACTTTATTTAGAAATTTATGTTTTCTTGTATGTACCATAACTTGGTGTCTGAGGTTATAAAACCTATATGGCCACAGGAAACATGAGAAAAATATATTTTTGGAAAGAAAATTTGCTTAAATTTTCTATTTGTATTTTTCTAAAGTAGAAGCATGCTTACTAGACACCATTACCCTCATTTTGTAAAACACATGTAATTAATCTATTATGGAACTAAATTAAAGAATTTTGAATTCTACATTTACTTAAAATTTTAATATTAGAATGGAAAACTAGGCTGAGCATGGTGGCTCATGCCTGTAATCCCAGCAATTTGGGAGGCCAAGGTGGCTAGACCTCTTAAGCCCAAGAGTTCGAGACCAGCTTGGGAAACATAGCAAAACTTAGTCTCTACAAAAAAAATTAGTTGGACATGGGTCAGTATTGCCAGCTTCTCAAGATGCTGAGATGCAAGGAATACCTAAACCCAGGAGGTCATGCTTCTGTAAACTGTGATTGTCATGATCATGTCAATCTACTCCAGCCTAAGTGACAGAGTAAGACCCTGACTGATAACAAATTAAAAAAAATAAATAAATGGAATATTATTCCTGTGCATGACTGTATAGTATTTGTATCAAATTTATTTTAAAATTATCTGTAGCTATATCAGATTATACATAAAATAACAGTTGTCTGAAATCTTTTCCTTTAGTAAATTTGGAAATACATTTTTAACTCAATAAAATGTATCACAGAACTTATGCATAGTTACTGGAGTTGGATGATAGATACTTATGATATTTTAGATGTTAACTTAATCACATAAGTATGTTTCAATAAAATTTGAATGACCTCAAGTTTTTATGATGTTTTACAACTTTTTCATAAATTTGGTAGAGTTTAAAAATGTGAGCTCTGGATCCAGACTTCAGGGTTTCACTTTTCAGGTCCAGCATTTTCTGACATAGTGACTTTGGGCAAATTCAGAGAGAAATTTAAAGAATTAATGAATTAATATACTCGATCATTCAACAAATAATTATTGAACACTAACACTGTGAAAGCAGCATACCAAGTATTAGACATAGAAGAGTAAACAGGCAAAGTGCCTGCTTTCAAGTTTTCATACTAGAAAGAAGAGACAGATAATAAATCAACAAATATATAATATGGCAAGTGGTGCTATGTATTAGGAATAAAATAAAGCAAGGTGACAGGATGTCAGGAGAGTTAAGTTGAGATTGGGAGGCCGTGAGCATGCTGACAACGCAGTCATCTGGGAAGAAGGCATTGGAGGAGGAGAGAACAGCATATGCAGAGACCCTGAGCAGAGAATCCTGGGAGCTGAAATGAAGTAAGGAAGCTGATGTGGCTTGAGCTGAGTGAGCAAGGGAAAGAGTGACAGGAAGGAGAGGAAGTCAGAATGACAGCTAAAAGCAAGTCTAGGTTAGGCATTGTAGGCCATATGATGATCAGACATTTATTCTAGGTAAAATAATAGCAACTGAGTGATCTTTATAAGAAGAACAAGCCGGGCTTGGTGGCTCAGCCTGTAATCCCGTGCCTTTGGGAGGCTGGGGTGAGTGAATTGCCTGAGCCCGTGGGTTCGAGACCCACCTGTGCAACTTGGCGAGACCTCATCTACACAATAAATAAAAAATCAGCCGGGCGTGGTAGTGCATGCCTGTAATTCTGGCTGCTCGGAAGGCTGAGGCGGAAGGATCACTGGAGCCCAGCAGGTCGAGGCTGCGGTGGCCGGGAGCAGCCACTGCACTCCAGTCTGGGCGACAGAGTGAGACTCCAACTCAAAAAAAAAAAAAAAAAAAAAGTGATGCATTGTTTTTAACTGTGGTCACCATGAAGTGCAATAGATCACTAAAACATATTCCTTGGCTTTGCAGAAGCTTGATGGTGCATCAAGAGAGCAGGGAGACAGCCAATAGACTGGAGGAACAATATTTGCCAGCTATATATCTGACAAAGGTCTAACATCTAGGATCTACAGGGAACTCAAACATGCCAAAAAGAAAACACAAAACAGACAAACAAAAAAAACAGCCCCATTACAAACTGGGCAAAAGATATGAATAGACACTTCTCAAAAGAAGACATATAAGCAGCCAACAGATACATGAAAAAATGCTCAGCTTCACTAGTCATCAAAGAAATGCAAATTAAAACCACACTGAGATACCACCTAACTCCAGTCAGGATAGCCATCATCGATAACTAAAGAGGACGGGGGCGGAGGGGCATACCTCATCAACAAGAGTACCTGCACAATGCATATTTGTATACCTAACACTTAACTGTATCCCACAAATTTAAAATAAAAAATATGCATTAAAGAAAAAGATAAAAAACATCAGATGCTGGAGAGTGTGTAGGTAAATGGGAACACTCCTACACTGTTGGTGGAAGTGTAATCTAGTACAACTTCTGTAGAAAACAGTTTGACAATTCCTAAAAGGTCTAAAAATCGACCGTCCATAAGACCCTATAATCCCCCTACTGGGAATATACCCAAAGGAACTCAAATCACTCTGTGAAAAAGATACCTGCACATGCATGTTTATTGCAGCATTATTCACAATAGCAAAAACATGGAACCTACCATGCTGCCCATCCAAAGAGGACTGGATAAAAACAAGTGTGGTACATGTACATGATGGAATATTACACAGTCATAAAGGAGGAGAAAATTATGAAAGTTGCAGAAACTTGGATGGGCTTAGAGTCTATAATACTGAATGATCTTTCTCAGAAACAAATAACTGAGTACCACATGTTGCCACTCATAAGTAGATCTTGAACAATTATTATAATACTATAAGAAAGGGATTGGCAGTGGGAAACTGCCAGGGGAGGGGGGTACACCTCATTGAAAGGGTACCTGCATAATGAACATCTGTATACCCAACCCTGAATTGTACCCCACCAATATATATATATATAGGAGCATGTGCACACAAACACACAATAAGAAATACAATTTGAGTACACCACACCTACATACCTCTGTGGATATTATATAAAACATTTCCTCAAAATGTAAACTTCATCTGCAACACTGGATCTTTCTGGCTTTCCACAATCTGCCTTTGAAATCAAAATACACCACTTTCCTAAGCCTCCACTTCTTGGCCACCCCCATCAAATTTTGGGATTCACCAAGCCCCTCCATAATTTCATGAGCCAATTCTCTAAAGTAAATCTCTCTCTGTCTCTCTTGATTCTGGTTTTTCTGGAGAACTCTAATACAATGTGTAATTATTAAATTAAATAAGATGATGTGTGCATTGAAGGAATTTACATAAACAGTTTGCCTCAAGTAGTGTTTAAATTATAATTATTAAAATTGATAATATTGATATACACTGACTTGCATGAAAGATAAAGTAAAAAGCTGCAATACATGACTAATTCTATTGAAATTTTAAAAATGATTTTGGATATGAGGTGTAGTTTAGCAAAGTGACACATATATAAATTACATAATATATTTCATACTTAACAAAATTATATATTAATTGATTTTCATGCCTTCTTAGGTACTGTGACTATATGCTATATTTTCTTGTATTTGCCATCATAATTATAAAATAGAAAAGTAGCTATTTATTACAATTCTCATAATATCTTAACATAGATATGTTAAAACTATAAGTGGGTGAGATTTTATATGAGAAGTAGTGTTTATCTGATATTTTAACATATTAGCTTTGCAAACCTATTGCTTTGACAGATCGAACCTACAAAATAGGGTAGATATTTTTATTACTTTTATGTAGATCATTTATTCTAGTGTGTATCAAAATTCTTTCATAGAAACTGAAATGAATAAACATCAATTTATTTGTCTATTTTTTAAGAACTATGCTATCAAATCATATTCTCGTGAATGTATTTATTCATGGAATATTAATAACTGGTACTGTAGAACTTGAATTTCTATGAATACATTTGCTCAGATGGTCTGATTTTGATACATAGAAAAAATAATTATTTCCTAATGATTATGACCTGTGTGAGTGATATATAAAAAAATGTGTAGTTTAGAAATATACTTTTAAAAATAGAATGAATTGCTAAAATGTGAAGGGAAATTAAAATTTTTCAGTTAAATTCAATGGCAATGTGTCCTTCAAGTTGCATAAAAATTTGAAAAATGTCTCAAAACAGTAACAAATTTTCCTGTCCAAAGCAAAAAGAAAACTAGATGTGGGTTTAAGGAAATTTAAAATACAGACTGTATTTGATAACATGGCTTGTGCACATTTGAGAAATTGGGGATTTCTCAAGGGCATAAGGGGCAATTCTTAACAGGCTTGTTTTATTTGTTGCTTGTAATATTTGGAATTCTTTTAACAATGTGGCAGACATTTTAGGGCTCTGACAACTTTGCTGTATTTTATGATAGTTACCCTGTTTTGGGAAGAGGCGGTAGAGAAGACTTGCATGCCTCTTCTGGATCATTTGTCTGGTGGGTCCCACAAGACCTATGAGGCTCTGGGAAGCATGAAATTTGCTGACAATAGTAGCAATATTTGCAGTAGTAAAGAAGACAAGTAGGCTACTACCCTCAGCTAAGCAATACCAGCAAGGAGAGCAGCGTGCTATTTATTTACTGTTGGGCTGCCCAACCAACACTTTCATCCAAAAAAGCCACTAAAACCACGTGGAAAAATCAGGATTCTGTCAATAATAATAATAAATAATAATAATAAAATGATAACAACAACAACAACACACTTAAGAAATGGAATATCTCTGTCTGGGCATGGTGGCTGATGCCTATAATCCTAGGATATTGGGAGGCCAAGGTGAGAGGACTGCTGAGCCCACAGTTTCGAGACCACCCTGGGCAACCTGGCAGGACCTCAATTCTACAATAAATCAAAAAAATTAGCCGGGTATGGTAGCATGTGCCTGTAGTTCCAGCTACTTGGAAGGCTGAGGCAGAAGGATCACCTGAGTCCAGCAGATCAAGGCTACCGTGGCTGTGAGCATGCCACTGTACTCCAGCCTGAGTAACAGAGTGAGACTCCAACTTAAAAAAAAAAAAAAAAAAAAAGAAGTGGCATATTTCTAGAATAGGTCTCTGCTAAACATAGACCCAAAACACACCTGAATGCCTGATCTGAGAGAGTGGCCCAAGTGGCCTATGGCTTCTATTGTCCTAAGGTTGGTCTCACTTGGGCAGCTTTTAGATGATTTGGTAAGACAAGAAAGCGTAGTCCCCATGAAGTTATCCAAGAGTCAGTAGTCATGACCATACCATCCTGCTCACAGCTGCAGGGGTTTTATAAGATTTAAGATTTGTCTTAAGGCAGAACACAACACAATGAATGACACATTTGAAAGAAAGACACGACTCTTGTTACTTACAGTTTCAAGGAGAGAAGACTACTGGCACAACAACCACATAGCACAGCGGGTTGTACCTGGAGATAGGGTAATAATAGTCTGGAGTTGAACGGGGCAGTTTATGTGTATTAGGAGAAGTAGGGTGAACTAGTGTGGCCCAGGAATGTGAGAGTCACATATACAATTGGGGTGTGGATTTCATTAACTGTTTTAGAAGGGGAATTTTGGTTAGGGCCCCAACACTGGGTCAAGGCAGCACTAAAACTATATCATAATATATTACATTATTGGGTAATTTTTAAACATAATTTTGTATTAGGGAATGTTGCCTGATGAAGAATGCTTCAAAGTATATGTAATTATCAGTAAAGTACATGGTGTTAAAAAATATAAAAATGTACTTTATTCTTTAGTCCGTTGAGTCTTCATATTCAACATTTTTTTGTTTACATGTTTATCCACTCTGATACAAAATCTATATGTAGATTATTTTTAATGTAGAATTAATGTATATGAAATTCAGATTATAGGTGTAGATATAAGATATTATTGAAATAGATATTGTTCATCTTCATCAAGTATAATTTTCTGATATTGTTTCTCAGGTTTACCTTAAAGACATTAAAAGTCTTGAGAAATCACAAATTATCAAATTGCTATCTTTGTGACATAGGTTTAAAATAATTTTTTTTTTTTTTTTATTCAGAGTCTCACGCTATCGCCCAGGCTGGAGTGCAATGATACACGCATGTCTACCAAAGTCTTGACCTGCTGGGCTCAACTAATCCTCTTCCCTCTGCCCCCCAAAGTATTGGGATTACAGACGTGAGTCACAATGCCCAGTCTAAAATAATCTTAAATGTATGAATTACATGTAATGATACTGAGGACAGTTTTAAGAAAATGATAGATTCATTTTGTAGGTTTTTATAACTTAAATTTACAAACTCAGTTTATCAGTATTAACCAATTTTAATCAGATTGTAGTTATACATAATTACACATGTCATGTTTTCCATATACTTTATCTATATTCAAATATTTGTTTTGAAAATAAGTATTTTGTTTGAAAGTTATTAGGCCATGAGTATGTAACATAGAAAATATTTTGTAAAAATAAACATAATTTGTATTCAGGTCACCCTCAATATCTTCTATCTTAATTTCTCTATTATCAGAAATAATAGAGCGTTTTAGCTCCCTCTTTCCTTTTTTTTTTCTCTTGTTCAGTTGAAAGGTGTGTTACTGATTGTTTTGTAGTAGAACAACATGAGTTACGACTCCTAAACAATCTGATTCCACTCAAAATGATGCCTTTGGGCTACCAATCATAGGTGAAGCACAGCATGAGAGTTGTAATACAAGATGTGAACCCTACCCATGATCCACAAAGACACGCTTTTTCTGTGTATCTTAGTAGTGACTCATAAACATTGTCTTCAAAGAATATTCTCATAAAACTCAAAAAATTTTAAATATAAGTTTCTACAACAATTCTTAAAGTTTCTTGAAATGCCTAATACCGGCACTGACTAATTTATAAAACAAAGATGAATTCTTCATAGTTTTCTTTGTGTATATATTTTAATATAATAGCATGTCTTTGAATATGAAGTATCAAAACAAATGGTTATATTGCTAGTTTTGTTTTCTGACTTGGCAAGTTTATTTGGAGTGAAGTTTTGTGAGTAAACTAAACTTTTCTAAACACTGTAATTCAAATGACTTTTTAATTTACTTCCAATTCACTAGTAGTTATATAAAATTTGTTTCTAATTATAACAAAATATAGAAATAGTTCAGCAATAAAGGTGGATTGTAAGGACAGAATAATACCAAAGAAATGTTCATCTCCTTATTGGTACTTAAGATTATTTTCAAAGAACAAAATAAATAGTTATGTTTTGTCTTTTCTGTTGGCAATAGTATGTGATTAATTTTTTAAATGTTGTTTCTCAAAACATGCTTTATTTAATATAAAATTCTTAGTTGAGAATTTTCATAATTATAATTGAAGAAAATAACTATTTAAAATCATTTTTAAATCTCCTTTAGAATAAGACACGCTATTAACATAAGAATGCTGAAATATTCAGCTTTTTTCTTGAAACAAGAAATATATTTTTTAAAAGTTGTCAATGCATAAAAGCATAATCAGTATGGCTTCCCAGTGTCCAGACCGGAGAATCCCAGGAGTAAGAGAAGCCAAATGGCAGTAGCATGGTTAGTATATAATTATTTTCAAAAGATATTGGTTGTTAAATGATACATATATTTAAAAAAACAAGGAATTTCTTCATGATTCCAACAGTTCTAGTGCAACTGGAAACCCAAAATAATAAGTGAAATTTGGAGTACCATTGAAACTAGATCTATTTTGCCAAACGAACCACCTAAGCCCTTTAGGTCACTTATTCAGTGAATATTTGTGAGATAGAAAGAATAATAAGACAATTGTGTGCTTTAGGTTTTAAAGTATATATGCTTAGGAAGGTTTTTAGTTAATATTGGACTTTCTGAGTTGACAAACCATCACTCTAATTGCTTGACTAATTCAACACAATTCTTTTTTGTCTCATTGTTTGATCTGCTTGTATAAAGATGTATAAAAGCAACTTATTATAAATTTACTTTGTGAGAGTCAAGGGAAAAAAAATTATTCTCCTTACACAAGGTTAAAGCATAAAAGCCTAGAGCAGTAAGTTTTCCCAAAACTAATTTATCATCTTTCAAGTGTTTTCTCTTGGCTATTTTGGGGCAAAACTCTAAAGACATGGTTAATATACTAAATATATATATACATATATGTATATACATATACATATAATTTTGATTCTGAATGAATACAATCAACTTATAAAGGCATAGCGAAATAAATTAATAAAATATATTTTTTTCTGTATCACATAACATATGTGAAGAACAAACTGTATACATGTTCCAGATATTAAATGCAATTTTTTAAAAGTTTTAAAACAAAGTTTATTAGAGAAAGAAGCAAGAAAGAAAAGAGAAAGAAAAGCAAGAACATGCAAAGGATTTTTAACTTTCAATTTTATTTATGAAATAAATATTTGACTAAATAAATGTACTGTTCTTATATGGTATGCTTTATATGAACAAAATTATAGCCTTTACTCATTAAATTTTGTGTTGATTTTTATAATTAAGTTAAAATTTTCATTTAAAATTTTAAACATTTTCATTTTTATTTATAATTTTTTAAAAATGATAAACTATAAAATTATAAATTATATAAATTTATATTTCTGATATAGCTCTTTTTGTATATTTTTGTGAATCATTAGTATCATGTCACCCATAAAACTGACTTCTGTTCATTTTTGGTCTGAGACAGTAGCAGATAAGAGAGACCGATATGGTATAAAGAACATCAACAAGGAACTAAATTCTGCCAACAATGGAAAAGAGCAGGGAATGAATTTCCCTTTAGAGCCTCTAGAAAGAAATGCATTCCTGCCATCACCTTGATTTTAGCATGATGAGACCTGTGTTAGACTTCTGACCTATAGAACTGTTAAGATAATACATTTGTGTTGTTTAACCACTGCAGTAGTAGTAATTTGTCATGGAAGCAACAGAAAACTAACAGGCAGTTAAAGCTTGATAAGGAGGAATTGACCCAAAGACATCAATACCATCAGTCTCTTGTCTGTTTTTTTCTATTAATTACTCACTTAAGCCTAGTCTTGATTTCAAGCATGTTTTGCCATCTTAGTGTGGTAAATCAGGATACTTATGCCATGCTGCACTTGTAGCAATGTTATTTCATTTCTTGATGAAAGAAATGTCAAGGAAATTACAAAGGTGTAGAATTTGTGCTGAGGAGCAGCAATAAATCAAATTTATATTTTGGGAAACACAAAATTATGACAGAGAAATTTACTTACAGATTACACATTTGTAGAATTTTGAACCAATAATCAAATTATAAAAAATGATTAATAAAATAGATGTACTGAGCTAGATTACATGGAAAATATGAAAATAGAAGATACTGTTCTTGGCCTCCTGGAACTTATTTTAATGGTCAATATGACCAAGTATGAAATAATGAGGTGCCTAGAGAAAAAGAAATGCATATAGATAAAGTTTTAATTTCTGAGAAAGAAGTACAAGTAATCCAACAAGTATATTGAACTCATACATCATGGCAGATATAGCTAGATGTTAGTAACACATATTGTGAGCAAATGTAGACATAACTATCAAGGAGCTTAAGTTTCATGGAATGAAAAACTTGAGTCAGATAGAGTAGAAACTCAGAATTAACCTCCACTTAACTAAAGAATATGCCTTGGTTTTCCTGTGGCAAAAAAACAAACAAAATGTTTTTTTATTTTGACATGTTTCAAATTAAAACAAAAACAATCTACATTTGCAATTAAAGAACTGCATTTATATTTATTATGATCACACAAGTATGATGTTAAAGATATAACAACATATATTTTCAAATACTGAGGTATACTGAGGGGTTATCCGATCTAGTCTGGGTGGTAAGAAAAATATTTTCTGAAGAAGTAATATAGAATACAGTATCTAAAGGGTAAGAAATTAATAATGCAAATAGCTGAAAGATTATAAAATGCATTACACAATTGCAGTGGGTTTGTGATTTTATTTATTTAAAACCACTTACTTTATTTCTGCCATGTTCAAATTTTCTGGTATGCCTTGGGAATATAAAAATAAATTAGACACAATCTCTAGTATCAGGGAAAACAACCTCTCCTGAGCCATTTGTCACAGAAGAGCAGTACTCAAATGTGTCCTTCACCCTCATTATTCTACTCCTTACTTCCTGTTCCTTCTCTTGCTTGAGAAATAAAAGCAAATGCTTGTTTCAGTATTGAATGATACAATGATATTCTGAATATGTTATTTCCAGTGTTCTCTCCTTCCCTAGTGTTCAGAGGGCACTGAACATCTCTGGCAAGTTTTTAGCGCTATTTTAGCCAGGTCACTCATCACTGGTACTGTAATGGCTGAGCAGAAGTAGAGCACACACTTTGCAGCTGATTTTTTTCAGGTGTTCTCTTTATAGCAGTCCTAATGGGCAGACAGTTCACTGCTTCTCTAGCTGTTGGCATATGGCATCCAGGAGGAGAAGGCAGCCCAGACAGCCCATCAGATTAACCATGTAATAGACCCAGAAGCTGCTTTAAAGCCGTAAAACAAAATTGCTTATGGAGTCTGCCAGCATGCCAGATGCTGCTATTGGAAGAAATATCTTCCAGTGCTTAGCATCTGGGTCTCATGGTTGCCAGAAAAAAGAGAAAAAGAATTGGCAGCTCACTACCAATGAGATTGCTTTTGCAAAATAAGATTTTTAAATATTTTTTTAAAATGTCAAGTGTATTATATTGCAGCAAAGGTTAAAATTAGATATCTTCCTATACTTGTAGATATGTCACCATTAACCCACATTCTTGATACAATCCTAACGCAGTTGGGTGGTTATTATCTAAATAAATCAGGACACTGAGAATCTTGAATTTAAATGTGAATTTTCAGTCTGTTTCCAATATGCTTATTTTATTGATATTTTGCATCATAACATTCTTGCCAACTGAATATAAAATCTATATTTAAACAAGGTAAGAAATAATGTTTTAATATTAGCAATCCCAAGTTTGATTTCTGACTGCCAATTATATAATTGAATATTATAACTAAAGATATAACTCCCAAATATCAGTCAACTGTTTTTCAGTGGAATTGTTTTTCTAAGTGAAATAAGCAGTGGATTTTACTAATATAATTTAAAGTCAATTAAATTTAATCATAAATGCTCACACACGAGGTGAGCCATTTCTTTTCAGGTATATAATTTATCAGTATTGCCTAAAATCTGAAGAATAACTTCAAGTATATTTAGGTTTGTTAAAATTGATATCAGACATGCCAAAAAAATAAATTGTACTAACTTTCTAATCATAAATATTAGCATGTTTTGCTTAACTCAGATGACTCTATACTGCTCAAACAAAATTCATTGTAAATAGATATTTAGTAAGAAAAATCATCTCAAATTTACAGTTTTATATGCCCCAACCTTAACATATATGCAATTTAAAGCACCTATTAATTCTCTAATTTAGTCATACTAGTTAATTGTACAGGTTAACTTTGTCATAAAACTACTAGTGTGAAATGTTTTTAAATCCAAACACCTTGATCTTATACTACCAACAAATTCAATAAGCAATTTCAGTAAGCATAAATATATTGTCACTTTTAGTTTTTAATATACCACAATTCAGGTATAATTAAAATATGCTTATTTGGATTTACACTATGCAGACAGATTATTTTGGAGAGAGTAAGTACTACTTACCTTCTCTCTACAATTATGAAAATCCTTTCCCAGTGTTCTGGAGAGAATAAATTACTAAGGAGAATTTTATTAAATCTGAGTTTTTTCATTAACTCATTTCTTAATTAATTTATCTTATTTATTTTATATATTAAATTAATTTATTTCTTAAGTGCTCTAGTGTAACAAGTTGATATTTGTTGGTGAAAATTTTGGAGAATTATATAGCAGTTTGTATACAAATTGTGAATTCATGCTCTTAGTTGTGATAATTAAAATTTAAGCAACCTAAACTCTGTTTTTGCATAGGTACAATTAGATATATGTGTATGTGTTTATGTGTAAAGATATTTAAGGTAGTATTACTTGATTTAGTAAAAACAAGATAAATAATCTAAATGCTTTTCAATAGAGGATAGGATAATAAATTAAACTGCTTGCATACTATCAGTTGAAAAGAATGATGTAGATTTATTTGTAATATTATAAGAAGAGCATTAGGATATAATATTAGACAAAAAGAGCAAGACATACACATTTTCTAGAGTATCACCCTATTGATACAACTATCAAAAAATGTATATCTACAGGTTTATATACTTATATTTATAATAATGTCTCTAAGGATGGAGATAGAATGAGAAGATTATTTCATATTTTGCTTAAGCAAAAATTTATATATTGTGAGTGAATTTATGATAGATGTTCTGGAAACATTAAATTTAAAATATAATCTCTCTTACTAATTTTATTTATTTGCTCATTTACTCATTGACTAAGCATTTTCTCTGTAATTGCCATGTCAGAAACGCTTTGCTGGGGGTGAATACCTGTAGCCTGCAGCATCATAAGTTCTGCATAAGACAATAATAATCATGCATATTAAAGAAAAATAGAAAAATACTGTGATAGGTGAAGGTATTAGAAACCCGTTGACATAAAGGGAAAATGATTAATGGTGCTTAGATGAATTAAGGAAAACTTTCCAGAAGAACAGAATTGTGCGATGAGTCTTGATGGATGCATAAAAATTATGCCAGGTTGTTAGAGGGATAACCAAAAATGAAAAAAAAAAAAAAAGGTAAATCAGCTGAATGACTTTGAGGAGAAAAGCACCAAAGTATGATTTGGCTTTGAGAGATGAGATTAGTGATGAGACAGGATTAAACTGGAGAAGTCAGGAGGGCCAGATTATAAAGATTCTTGTAGGCCATGCCAGGGAGTTATTCCATCTTGTCACCCCATAATAATTTTCATTAAAAAAATTTAAATCCTAAGAATAAAATTCAAATATGCATTATTAAACACTATCTGGATAGTTCAAAAAATAGAGTAGTCTAATAGATCAGAACATATAAGAAGGCTAATAGCAAGAATAATATTTAGGAGAATATTTCAATAGTCATTATGTAAACAATTTAGGTCAGTGCCCAGGTTAGCTACTATGAGTAGTACAGTAGTATTGTTATTTAACAATTTTTTAAGCAGCAATAAAATGTTTTTACTGATATGTATGTTTTTACATACTTTATGCATTTTATGTGTATGCATTAACTTTATGTGATAACTTTATAAATATATGTAAATATTTTATACTTTATTAGTATATACTCAATTATTATGTTAATTGTATACATATGCATACCATATATTTTGTTATTTAACATATGTTTACATACATTATCCTTTATATATGCAGCATGTAGGTACACACATATTAAGCCATATGCTTTTAATATGTTAATATTAATATATTTTAATAGCTACAGAATAAAATCAAATTGATACCCAGTTTTGAATATAAAAACAAAACTAAAATGGTCTAATGATTAATTTTTTATTTTCCTCTTCCAATGCATAACATCATGAAAAGATTGATACAAAGATATTTAGAAAAGAAGAAAAGAATAAGAACAGCTTTTGATAATAATATAAGGTTAAAAAAACACATATGATTAAAACCTGAATACTTAATGTCTTTAAAATAAATGTAAAAGTAGATTGATAACTGGCAAACAAAAAAAAAAGCTGAATACATTTAACAACTGAATTTATAGTCTCTATAGAAAAAATATATTACTTAGAAATTTACCTAGTACATAGTATCTGATCATTCAGAGAAGATTGTTTCTTAGCTTAATATGTATTAAGAATATTCTATCACTTGATTTGTTTTCATTTTTCTTCAGAGTATACCAATAACTTAATATTCTATGATTTGTCCTTTTCATTTGACTATTAAAGGTGATTTTGACAAAATCTACTATCATTTACTTGGAACCTCATTTTGTCAGGCAGACACTGTCGTGGATTATAGGGACAAATATTATTTTTATATTACAAATGAGAGAAAAAAAACTTGGAAAGCTGAAAAAGTGAGTCAAAAGTTACAGGTTACTGAGTAAGCAAGCCAGGGTTAAAACAATAATAGTCTGATTTCAGATCACTGTTCTTTCCACTACATAGTGTAAAGTGGTTTAAACAAATTGAGCTAAGAGTGTGATCCTACCTTTGCATGACAAAAGTTGGTCTGTTAACTAGATCAACATTCAGTAAAGAAAAACTTAATATGTCCATCTAAATTATTAAGTTTTTGGATTGAAAGCTTTCATTCTGACACAAATTTAATCAACTAGACTAGAGTAATAGGCCAGATATACAAACGTGAAGTAATTAATATAATATTTATTGGCTATAGTGAGACTTTTGTACCACACTACTTATACATCAATATATTTGATAAGATTCAACTTGAATCACTAAACTATTGACCAAAAGCATTAGTAAATTCTGTCTTTGTTAGAAATGGTGAAAAAAACACAATTAGGAAGATGCAAAAACACAGAAAGAGACTTGTATCAGAAAATATATGAGCTGATCAGGAATCTTCAAGTACTAATTTTGAATAAAATCTTGAAAATATATGATACATAAGAATATTCAATCATCTTCTTATCCACACATCTAGATATTCTTTTGTATGTAAACTTGTATTATTTGTGCTATATATACATGTTATGTATGCATGCCTAACATAGGCACATTGTTTCTGAATTGATATATATACACCTATAGACTCACAAATATGATACACTTTTTCAAAACAGTTCTACATTTTGTTTATGTTAACAAGTTATAATATGTAAGTTATGGTAGACAGAATAATGTTTCCTTAAAGATGCCTATGTCCTTCTACCCCAGAATCTGTGGCTATGTTAACTTCATGGCAAACAGGCTTTGTATATATGATTAAATTAAACATATTCAGATGGTGAAATTATTCCAGATTATTCAGTTGGGCCCAATGTAATCACAAGGGTACTGATAAGAGGAAAAGTAGGCAGGTCAGAGTCACAAAGGTAGATGTGATAGCAATAGTAGAGATGAGAGAAAGGAGGATAAATACTGGTTGAGAGGAAGAGAGAGATGTTTAAAAGTGTTTACACTACTAGCTTGGATGACGGAGAAACAGGTCAGGAGCCAGAGAATGCAGTTATCCTCCAGAACCCCAAAAAAGACAAGAAAAAGAATGCTCCCTTAGAATTTAGAAGAAAAGCAACCCTACCAACATGATTAAAATTTCTGAACTCCAGAATGAAGAGATAATTAATATAATTATTTTAAGTCACTAAATATGTGATCATTTGTTATAGCAGCAATAAGAAGCTAAATCACACATGTGTCACTGTTCACCTATTGTGAACTGCAAGTGCTTAAAAACATTACGTAAAGAAAGTCGGATAGGAAGGAGGAGAGTGGAAGAATGAAAGGAAAGAAAAAAGAAATTGAATTAGAGGGTTAGACAAAGATGGGTTAATAGTGAGTCAGCATCACTTGGAAAATTTAAGAAACACAAAGAGTTGTTTAACAGAAAGCTCTAGGAAATTGGATAGAAGAAAACAAAAAGCTTTATTTACTAAAGAAGACATGTAATTATATTTTGAAAAATAGGAATTGAATTTTGAAAAGAGTATTGCTAATCAGAGTTGAGAAAAAGCAAATTGCTAACAAACAGCTACTACAGCAGCATATAGAATGAATAAACTTTGGAAATATAAGACAATAAGAAGTTAATTTGTGTGACTCTATCGTGGTATCACGAGTATTGATTGTAAATAAATTAATTTTTCAAAGTAAGTTTAACTCACTAAGCAAATTATTTAATGGTATATGGGGAGAGATAGATGAAATACTTTTTATTGCTTTCTGACACTATCTCTACCATCTCTATCCTACAAGGTTATAATGAAAACCATACCATACTATGCAATTTTTAAAATCAATTTGTGAACATAATCAGCTACAGTTGCTGACCAACACAGTGACCACTAGCCACATATGGCTATTTAAGTATAAATTTACATTAATTAAAATGAAATAAAATTAAAAATTTATTATCTTAATGGCACTAACCACATTTCAAGTACTCACTGGCCACATGTGGCTAGTGGAGACCATATTGACAGCGTAATGGAATCTATTCATCATCACACTGTCCATTTCCATATCAAATATTGCTGGTCTAAAGTTTTTTTTGTTTGCTTGTTTTGTTTTTTTGAGTTGGAGTCTCACTCTGTCGCCCAGACTGGAGTGCAGTGGCCGCTCCCGGCCACCGCAGCCTCGACCTGCTGGGCTCCGGCGATCCTTCCGCCTCAAAAAAAAAAAAAAAAAACAACCAACCAAACAAAAAAAACTAATTTAAAATGTTCATCTTAAAGAAAGTATATGCCCCATAAAGATATATGACTTATAACACAATATAATTTCACTTAGTAATGGTATGTTTAGTACTCAAAATTATTAGAAGCTAGGTTCCATTTCTTTGAATGAAGTTCATGGAATAAATAACCTCTTAAATGCTTTCACCTGTCCATGAGAGAATACTGAGAAGAGTCTTCTTCAAAGTGTGTGTGTGTGTGTGTGTGTGTACGTGTATGTGTAGTTGGATGAAAGACAATATGGG
>NW_007256145.1:203329-203722 GCF_000164805.1 Carlito syrichta | reverse complement strand
CCACCGCAGCCTCGACCTGCTGGGCTCCGGCGATCCTTCCGCCTCAGCCTTCCAAGTAGCTGGAACTATAGGTGGGCACTACCACGACCGGCTAATTTTTTTGATTTATTGTAGGGATGAGGTCTCGCCAAGTTGCCCAGGCTCAAGTTTGGATTAGATATTAAATGCACATAAAACAAACTATTTAAAATATTCTAGAACTCTAAAAAGCTCATTTTCAAGCATAAGACAAATCTTATGCAGAAAGGGTACACCTTTCTTGAAAAGTCAAAAAATATTTAGAAGGAGAATAATATATTAAATTGTTCAATTGGGTGGATTTATTTAAAATACTAATTTAAGCCGGGCTCGGTGGCTCAGCCTGTAATCCCGCGCCTTTGGGAGGCTGAGGTG